>NC_088313.1:16763039-17069346 GCF_910592395.1 Lineus longissimus
ACATAATATACACCAGACTTTTTGGCACGTTCTGTTTGGCTGACCCACAAATATTACAAGGGCTTTTTTCAGTTAAACCTTTATTGGTTAACTATACTGTCTGGCGCCTAGAATGGGACTGTTCCTCCAAATTCACTTTTGTTCATTATGGTTGCAAATAGCTACTTTAAAGGTAGTAAGTCACGAATACCAGGACAACCGTCCGCTATTCTCCTTTTGTAACATGTTTTACGTACCTCGTGGCAGGGACTGTATTCTTATCATATGCATACAAGTACCTGATGGCTGATTATGGCCACATTACCGTCCATGTGCCAGTGACAGTTTAGTTCCGCTTTTGTTTCAATTAACATTTACCGCGCAATCTACCGTTAAGTTACAAGATGCAAATGGGTCATACTTAAAAAGTTTTACGTGGGATGGAGATATGCTAAAGAATTAGCTAGGGGGCAGATGGAAGACTAGTAAATGGACCTGTGCATTGCAAAATCTATACGTTTTTCGCACGGCCTGACAGATATCCCGACATGATTCCATGATTCTACGCAATGCGTATGTCGGCGGTGTCGACGAATTTTCTAATGAAATGGTGAGAATTTGCACCGTCGTGGCAAATCGAAGTGGGAACGTGTGATAGATGACTAAGACGATAAACGCTTGTCAAGTTCATTGGATTCCGCATTCAGAAACCTTGTAAATGACCTTATGCAATTTGCACCACTCTTTGTTGTAGTCTGATGAATGAGCAGTTGAGTTGCCCACATCAGCATGAATACCTCACTATGGTAACTGTAGCTGGCTGTCATTTCATGAGCTGTCCATCGGTTTTGTACCAATCATTCATTATCTAATAAATAGACAACACAGTGACATTTCTATGCGAAACGCTCCGTGTGCGATTCATGTTGTTATATGTGCCATGTCAACACGGGCGACATTGACTCTTTCATGTTATCATGTGACCATCGCAAATTCCGCACCTCATTGGATAAACAATGTCATGTGACCGGTCCGAAAAGCTGATGCTGCCTGGTGACGTCATATCTGCGGACTAAATCATTATTCATGATCGGTTCATGGGTAATTTATGTTTTTTGGGAAAAATTTCCCTTACCGCAAAAATAAGAAATTTTGTGGTCTACAGTGTCGATTTATCTTCAGTACCATGCCATATTGTACAGTTTCAACTGATATCAACACTTGCAATATTCAAGAAATTAATTTCACGTCGTGAAAGGAAACATATGCCCAGAGGTATCCAAGTCCAATATAAAAGTTCCATGTCAAGAAATATTGAAATCCAATGCACCGGCCACATATCGGTTAACAATGCATTATGAGGATCAAGTTCGAATAATAAATCGTTATTCATGCGAATTACGAAGTATAAATTATGAATTAGTATGAATTATTGAATCATCCCAGATTAAGATTCAATACTTTTATATTTCCAAACTCATTAGGACTGACCTTGAAACACTGATTCAGCTGCGGAGGAGTTTAACTTCATTTGAGACTATCATAAAGTGTTATTGATCACCAGTTTAAACTGCTGTTGAAATTGATTGCCGCAAGGAAGTGAGCCGGCTTTTTCATCGATAACTCCACTTCATTTCTCGTTAATAAGATTAATGGCGGAGGTAAACTCATCTGTTTTCTGATTCTGATATCAGTTAAATCCCTATCATAGATTGCACTCATAAGGTGGATGTAGATCTCCTTTTTCAAATGCATCTCACCCAAATAGTCCAATTCCACCTGTATAACGATAATAACAGACACAGACAAAAGACAGCGGAGTGTCAAAAATAGTCTAATATCATTAGTCCCCGCGAGGTGGCGCTAAATTAGCCACATACTGGGACCTAACATTTGATCTACTAGTGTTCTGGATTGTGAAAAGGACATTTCACTTTGATCATCTTACTTCGTTTCAGTAACTCACTAAGAGGCCATATTATGCACTCGTCAACTCCTGTCATGTAAACAAGTGTCAGAAGTTTCAATATACCCTTCAAACTATTTTTATTCCATCATACACATTCGCCAACTTTGGCAGCGCCAGAACGGCTTGTCAATATATGTCACTCAGTTTCTTTTCTCGGCGCGAATGAACCCCAAAACCGCCGTAATACGCTGCCATATTATTTAGTTTGATATTCCTATTTTGTAACAGATATCAAAATATTATCACTTCGGCGCTTACGTTATCGATTTTTTTTCTCGCTGAATTGATTGATTCGTGTATTGGCTCAGTCGCTGTATGCAGCACTCGGAAAGACTCCACCTTTTCAATTATTGGCCAGATTGGGTCAGTCGGTTGGAAATGTACTTGATTAATCGATGGTTACGTTATCAATCATTTCTCCGTACATGTAATGGGTACAAAATATTTTCGATGCTTCTATTAACTGGCTCGTGAAAGTTCTCTTCATATCTTCCCCTTCCTTTACTATGAAAAGTCCAACTGGTGAATATTTTCGCGTATTACTGCGGCTAAGTGCCATGTTGGACGATTTTTTGAATATTACATGTAAATGACATTATCAGCAGCGAGATTTTCAACTTCCTAAATGCAGCACATGTGTCCGGTCGTTGTCAACTCATCTTTGTCAGACAAAATGCATCGGGTCGATTATGTCGGGATCCACTTTGCTAATGGCATTGGATAATGGAGTGAATGAAAGGAAATATAGTGTAGTTTGCTGCATCCGTTGCTCAACAATGCCTTTATCCTGCTGCAGTTCTATCTGGTCAAGATGGACGCAGGTGAAAAGTGAATTGGGAATGATTCCGATACCTGGCTGGTTCCGGAAGGTGCAATCGGAATATATAATTCATTTTTGTCAAATATCTTTGGAAGTGCACCCGGCCTGCAATCCCTGGCAGAGAATGACCGCTACTTTTGGTTGCATTGGTAGTAAATGGGGAACTATTTCAAAGAATGACGCTAACTACATGTAGGCCTATTATGGTACGAAATCACGAAATAACTACAAATGAACGCTCAACTTCGAATGTGCATTCACGGTAAAATATAATATGATCTACAAATATACCCTGATCTATCTCCATTGCTTTCTTTGATTCGACTTATCAGGAAATGTTCGATTCGATGTGCATCTTTTGTTCTTTCCTATCAGTTCCTGACACGCCGCTCTCCCCGAGGTTTCATCCCCGTTGCCACACCTTGTCGTTAGCCATGCAGCTTTAAATCAGAGCCGAGTATCGATTCAATCATTGCGCTTTAATGATGTTTTTATGTAGTGCAGCGAAAAATAACCGCGTGACTGGCTATAAAAGGTTGGTGACCTCAGCCATCATCACATCAACACCAAGTTTCCAAGAATCCTGAGTACATATTGTTGTACATTGCTGCGCATAATGCATTGGTTTTCATGCACTGATGTATCTGACGCCTTAGGCGGTGAAGGTCAAATGACGATACTGGCTCTCGTGTTTCGATCGAGATATCACTTTGTTACAAGTTCTGAAAGGCAGTTCATAACTACAACTCTTATCGAATTCACCCTAAACGTACACACGTCATATCTACATTACACTGTACACTGATGCACTGGTGTCACAGCAATGTTTCAGTGAAGCTGTGTATCAATAAAAGCTTTGAAAATATTGAGGGTGAAATGATAGCTTTCACTGGCTCATTCTATACTAAGTTTGATCCATACTGGTGATTACGCTGTCAATATGATTGATCTGTGTGGATCTGTGCAATGGCTTGTGCGGTTGTTGCGCGTGCTTTATCACTGTGATGTTCGACCAGGGACAGTCGTTGAACTTGCCAGGCAAGAATCGGGGGCAAACGTTATCGCTGGTGCGGTCAGTCTCCTGAGTACACAGGTAGAGTTTGATCATGTCAGAAATGGGTACATCAAATTCAGTGTACTTCGCACATACATGTAGCTCAAAACAAATTCCTCAGTTAAACAAAATGGACCGGATCGGATCAGCTTTCGTACATTTAAAAATGCTTGTTATTGATTGGTTAAGTTCCAATGACCGCTCCGGTGACGCAAGCTTGGTAGCTTCTGATTGGTCAATATAATAAGAGGTATCAAAAGGAAGCTGCTGAAGGAAATTTGTTTATGAGAAGTTCAGATTGCATCCATGTACTGCAAAATGACTAGTATTGTATTGCTGTCGCCAAAAGAACACAAATTTCTTCAACTTTCCTTTTAAAACTTCACTGGGGGAGCTATCTGAATGGGTACTGGAAACAGGAAAATGAGGAGGTTGTTATCTGTGGGGCAACCTGTCAGATTTGTTAGACAGTATGAGCGGAGATGACTTCCACGTTTCAACCTGTTAATTAAAACAACTTAATCTTTCCATTATAAATGAACAAAGCCTTGCGTGTCTATGCCTCAATTATGACACAGAACGACCTTTAGTCGACATGCGGCGCCTCATTGTTGCCAAGTCGATATGATGGGTCCATGGGGAGACGGTAGAAATAAATGTGGTATCAAGAAGTTAAAATTACCACTGGAACCTTATATTGGATATATCGCGGCAGCTGAGAAGTGGCGAGGCAGGATTAGGTTTAACGATAAAACTCCTTTGGGGAATTTCATTCCACCTGCGTCAATTTTTCCCTCGTTTATGAATTCATTTACTAAGAGAGAACGCACGCAAAATACAATGTTTATAGATCGCGAATTCATTTACCAAGCTCTCAAAGCGACTAAATAATAACTTATTCACGTACGCATATGTGAAAAGCTTCGAAGGTTAGAATATCGTGTTTGGTGTGGCAAGGTTGTTGTCTAGGGATAAAGTGATGGGTCGTACGGTTGATTGGAGATTTAATGTTACTAATATTCTGTCAGATATGTAAAAGTTCTAGCGAAAGACTTCAGATGCGTTGAATTAGCCTTGGAAATGAGAAGCCATCTCTTAGCCTTTATGGTGTGAAAATGAAATGAAGCTCGGGGCCAGAGTATCAAGGTAGTATTATTTTTACTACGTTGCTATTGGTTTATAAATTGAAGAATTTAGCTTCGTAATAGTCCACATGTACATCGCGCACTTTTCAAAAGTTCGGTCTGTTAAATTAGTGCCTTGCTCAAGAAGACAATGACGAAAGAGTAGTGATCATTCCGAAAGTCGAACCCAAGACCACCATATCACGAGCCCGGTGCTCTAAGCCACTAGTGCCATTAGTCTCTGACTTTCTAATTTGGAGTTCGGAGCTGATTACTTTGTACACACCTATTTCTCATGCTGTTCAATTTGTCCATCTACCGTGAATGTGAATCTGATAGTCCCGAATGACCAGAACCTCATTACAGCTGTCTCGCCTCTGGCCCTACAGTTGCTTTGAAAGACAAGCCTGACGACCTGGCTGACTTGAGAACCTTACCCCGTACCATTTCATCGATTTCATAGATACTGCGTATGCTGATGGACTAAAGTATTGGTTTGTGATCCGACCAGGCGGTGGGGTGAATGATCGAACAATGTTCCCAGCGTGAGCGCGCGGAGATCGAAGAGCGAAACCTTCCAAAGACTTCATGGAACATCCTGCTTGAGAACAGGTGGAAGTACCATGGATGTCACGTCACGAGTAGAGACAGCTTCCGTCCTTAGCCTTATTAACTAAAGGATTGTTCATTTGTTGATTTGTATCGATTTGAAAGCGGACTTAAGAGAAGTACGAATGAACTGAGAGGGACGATTAGTTCGGAACATCTGATGACTTTGTGAGTACGTGCACAAGTTCGGAGTGCGCCGTATAAGGACGGATGAAGTAAATTACCGACGTTGGGGTACCAACTCGCGTTACCAGCCCAGGCAACCTGCGATTCTATGGTTATTGACCAGAAGGTTATTCGGTGATTCTTGATAAGGAAATTAAATGGAGTGAAGCAGACCTCAGAGGAATACAAAACTAAGATGTACCTAGCTTTCGATAAAATCATTTTATTACGAGGTCACTGATGATGTTGCACCTGTAAGGGAAGAGATTTTATTTTACCATGAGAAGTGTGTTCTGTCTCCAAAGACCATTGTAGCTTACTCGTTATATGAAGAAACCGAGGGCATGACGTCTTAAAATAAAATGATAAAACTAAAAAATTAATGACTGGATACAAACGAGAACCTTACTTAATTCAGCTCAGTAGGAGTGTTATGATGAATCATTATGAGCAGGCCTGCTGTATCGAGCTGTGGATTTCTCTTTCGTGAGGAACTTTCTCTGTAGAATAGGTCACCCAGTTAGATGCCGTAGGTTTAAACGTGCCAACTGACGAGCGAAGACGTTCGAAAGGTATCAAGGAAATCATCAAAGCATTTTTCAAGTAGTAAGCTTATCGCCTTGCTATAATAGATAACGTATTCTTTCAACGTTGACAGTGATTCATTTGATACTGATAGGGACCGTTCATTTGGAACGAGGAGACGATAGGTTTAGCATGTGGGATGTCATGATCTTTCACGTTTCGCTATGTTATTGACTATCGGGAAGTGGTTGGATTTATATTGTGTTGCCTAATGTTGGATTACTGTTATCAGGTGAGTTGCTTGCATGTTATTTCTTACAAGGTTCTATTCAATACATGTACATGAACGCCAAGCTGTCTGTGTTCGATACAACTGTGACTGCATTAGGTAACAGCAAATATTTAATTTCGTCTGAAACCTTTCAGTCTGAAGTATCTCAAATTACTCACTCGCCAGCATTGGAATGAGCATGACCCAGAGCGAGCCATCTGAAGCGAAGTACTCGCAATGTTTTCCACCCTACATGTACAGTGTAGGCTTTTTTACGAGCAGTACCCCCACCATCGTGACCTGAGCTATTAGTGCACTTCAAATGATCTTTTTTTATGGCTTGCCTGATTTTCAAGCAAACGGTTATCCAAGCCTCTACATGTATTTGTTGTCGATGGAATACGACAAAAAAAACTACAATCAACCAATGTTACAAAACTCGTGCGGCCAAGATAAGAATAGATGATATACTTGCTGATGTATTGATTGTTTTTATTGTTGTCGCACACCATGAGAAAATTGCGATGCATTGATCATCTAGAAAAACGACCATGCGAGATATTGACAAACTTAGCAACATCTAATTGTGAAACATTTACGGCTGTTTCATCATTGATCCAGAATCACAGCCTGATCGGGTCAAAACACCATACGAGGCATGCGCGGTTGGTCGGGCGAAGACAGAAGGGAGGGGAAGGAGCAATCTTGAGTTCAGTTTCAATTTTGCGGCTGTGCAACATTCTCCGCCTCATGGTTTGGAGGCTTGATAATCACTCAACCGTTCAAAAAAACTGGAGGTATACATTGATTGTTTCACCCAATGCTGCGAGGTTGGAACTAAAATATAGGCCAAAGCCGAGGTGGCAGCCGAGGTGGCAGCCGAGGTGGCAGCCGAGATGTTGGGTGAAATGACAGCCTTTCCCGAGCGGTGCTTGGAGAGACAACCACTACCGACAGCGAAATACAATTACTATTCTAACACCTTAGCCAAAAAATCGAAATGTGATTTTTACTGCATCTATATTTTGCAACCATAACTCTAGCTCTTATGGTTGCACAACCGTTGCCACCACAACGAGTCACAGTGCATTATACACTGTAAACAGTGGTACATTATAACCAATCTTTTTAAAAAACATTGGCCACACCTCGCCGTTAGGGTACTCACACAGAGTTACAACAATCAGACCATTATAGATTGCACTCGTGTCATAAGCAAGCATTCCATCTGAATTCACACTCCTTGATCAATAGGATACCTCAGCAAATAAACACGACCCACCCTGTTTGAAATACGGTAGATTATCAATATAACGGGGGAGGGCAGTTTGACGAATATCATTAAAAAAAAAGATGTTTTTATCGGGAAGGTCTGTTTACACCAACATACAGCACAAACGGGATTTTGAGAAGAAGAAAAGGTCATCTTTTGTTTTGTATTACGGGTAGCGGAACGAGGTCCAGCTTTATACGCCCTTCGTGGATTGCTACATGGTACCTGTATCATCACTGGCACATGAACATCAAAATAACTTCCCAACGGACTGACAACACTCATCAATGAGTGTTGGACCGGCGTTTTAATGTTCATGTCCCTGTGATTTCATGCCCAGATTGTTTTATGCAAATGAGAACTCCAGCAACTATCAAAACTCTCATCTGGTCCCGGATCGATCAAAAGGACAAAAATGAAGCAACCCGATAATATCATCACATTCGTTCTGAAGTGAAGCCCATGCGTCTCCAGGCATATGGTAGCACTTCACCCGTCCCCGCACCGGTCACAAGTAACGAAGCTTATTATACCATGGTTGAGGAGTCCAGATATTTGGATAGCATACGGTCCTTGACATTATGGGTGGGAACAGAAAGAGATAGCTGTTTCTAATGGAACAGCAAGAAGAAAGAACGCATTGCGATTCACGTGGTGCCATAAGAAGAAAGAAAGTGGGCACTAACTTTCACCAAAGGGGTTCCCCTTGAAGCAAATGACAAGTCTTGATCACTCACGACACCTTCTTTCATAAGCATTGATAGATGAAGCGTGACTATCGTTGATATCAAAGAATCGTATCTCTTTGACGCGCAATGGGAATCAGTTGACATCTAACGGAATCATTAACGAAGCCTATTATTCCCTATTGGGGAAGAATTCGCAAGATTTTTAGGTTTTGCCTTTCACGGTTGGCACCAAATATTGCCACCGTAGAGCGTTCAAATTGCATGGCCATGGCGTATACTCTAGTATCACCAATCTAAAACCGGTTCTAAATATTCAGATCATGCATGTGGCCGTTCGATGTCATTCAGCATTTCTATAGACAATGGATTGGCGACACCAAGTTATCCAATGGTCATGATATCATACTGAAGACGACCTTGCCCCCTATATCAAAAGAACCTCTCTCCTACGCTATTTCCTCTTGGTAATTTAGAATACCTCGAGAGTGAGTGCAAGGAAATGCAAATTTTAGTACTTCAAGCCTAACCGCATAGGAATTGGTAAGCAATCTGTTTTATTACTTTGAGGTCAGTCGACAGATGTTTTCCAACTCTGGAATTCCAGTCGCATTCTTATAATGGTAGGCAGGTATTTTGCCGATAAACAAAGAATCGTAATTGGTAAGATCCCTGAAAGTACACTCGGTCAGTTAACGTTCGGAATTTCCATCTTCTGCGTTCAGATTAGAAAGCTTTTTTTCGGAAAGCTCTGACAATTCTTCCAACGTTAAAATAATGTAAACCTCCGAAGTAGAACACTGCATCAGGAATATGACCGGGGTAGAACCCTTTTTGTCCCAAAAGAAAATGCTTAAAAATGTTTCGGCTATATTAGTTTTGGCGGATTACAAAACTTCTTTCGATTTTTTTCCAATATAATTATTTTGGCGATTTCTCTTTAAGCGGATCAAGCTTGTTCGTAAAATCAGCGGAAATGAAATGCCCGAGGAAATTTGGCAGAGTTTACATATACATGTCGTTTCCGCATTTAAAATCTAAGACGAAGCCGCCAGAGATTAAAAGCACGATGTCTGTACCTCCATCCTGACATACAGGTTTTTGATAGTCCTACCTCGTATACAAAAATAATGACAGGTGGAGTATTTTGAAAACAACTGGTGCCAGGATGCTGTACCTCTGGTGGTGTCCCCTGAAACCAGAGGAAAAGACGTGGTGAAAGTCACGTTCATCCAACACGATTGAGAGAGAAAGTCACATCTCATTCCTGGAGTCTGAAATAAGATCAGTCCTCAGTGGCTGCGTGTGAGAAAATTTCCGTTCCCTCTGTGGTTTCTCTTGGTATATGAGAACATCACGTTAACTTGACCGGATCAGTCGGTCCTGTCTGGGTGTCGGAGTGATAGGTCACGAGAGTGTTAGATTTAGAACTCGATCGGCTCGATTGCGTGAGGCAGACCCTTTTTGGTGGCCTGGGTTACTAGCCCTTTGTGAAACGGAGGTTATAACCTGAAAACACATTTGAAAAAATCCGTGAAAGCTGACTAACTGAAAATCGATTCGCCAATCAAAATAGACACGGTATGCATAATAGGTGTGGTGTCCTTTTAAATGCTGAGTGGAATTTTGGAGTAGTCTTAGTTATTAGACAACGTTGATGATCATGAGCAGCAACACGTGTTTGTGTATTTGAGAATTTTCTTTTTTCAAAATATTTTTCTCCCTCTCGGATTTGCAGATACCCTTTATGTATGGTATGATACCAAAGATAATGTTAGGAAATGAAATATTATTCATATGCTCGTTTCCTCCTCCTCTAAGCTATTTTGTTTAAAGAATCCTAGCACCAACTGAAAAAAGTCTCGCCTAACCGTGAGGAACTATCTAATGGTCAATCAACGGATATACGGATATTTCTAAGTACATAATGTAATTGGATCACGCCGAGATCTGCTCAAAGAAGAATATAGCCAACAGTGATACATGTAGCTATAGTCCTGTAACTCGGTAAAAATTTCTCATAGCAGTGATCCAATCTGGCCATCAGCCTCATGTTGCATTACGCTTAATATTCCGTATTACTTGGAGTATTGCCCTATACACTAAGGCATAATTCATTTCAGACTTAATATCCGCACCTTCAAATATCAAATAGCCCCTCTTACGAATCAATGCATGATTCTCGACGCTATTGTTTCAGCGTACTAACTAGTCCTTGGGCAATGTGTTTGGTATGCCTATTAAAACATAATGTTCATCATTGCACATGCATGAACAGGAGTAAGAGGGTCTGAGGTGAAAAGCACCGGAGGTAAATTTTCGCTATACGATGAGAAAGAGTAACCTACCTATTTTTAGGCTAGGAAGTGGTAAGTTATACCTAACTTCGAACGGTGTACGTAAATACGAACGGTGTACCCCTTTAGCTGTCTCACATTTGAGACACCCCCGGATGGCAACAGATACAGAAAAGATCGATTCTAACATCTCTTCAGTTACTCAGTAAATACTACAATAGTTACCCAGTAAATACTACAAAAGCTTGAGCGCCGAAAGGGTTAAATGATAACCATCTCATCTATGATCACTGATTGATTGCTGATCAAATCTCGATATCGATCAAGGGAGTTGATTACGCTAACAGTATATGTCAATCTTCCTGTGAATATCTGTGATTTCAGTATGGGGCAATTCAAGATGTTTGACTGATATCGGCGTGACTTCGCGCCCTGGACGTGCAAGTTCGAAGTATTCCCTCTGGGAAGGTAATGTTAGTCGCATTTGATCGAACATCCGATCCAATTAACACTCCTAGATATACAAGGACTGCTTAATGACCGATGTGCCAAACAGCATGTCCCACTGGAAAACACGTCCCGATACAATTAAATCTAGGATTCAGACCAGAATCATTGATGTTGCTTAATTTTATGCTGACTGAAACCCCTCCAAACTTTACGGTTCCTGGTACATGTATATCTACTCAAATGAATCCTATTATCTTCGCACCTGAGTTAGGTATCCCTTTTCCTAAATATTCAGAAACCATCTTATATTTGGGAATCTAGAGCATCTTGAACGGAATGTTATATCGGGTCACATTCGCTGCATCGTGTATGGACTTGGAAGCAAGCATGTTCCTCTCTAATGACGTCCGGTTATAATCCCGGGAGTTACTGAGAACAAACGAACCTCACAACGCTAGTGAGTCTCGTCGCCAATTTCCCTTACGTACGGAAAGCGTTATATCCAATATGACGTGGAGTCAATAGGATTAAGTGGAACATCTCCCTAAACGAACACTTCTCTTTAGCAGGACACCCTCTGTATAAAGGACATTGCTTCAGTGGGGTAGGCCAGTGCACAGACTTTTCTCTTTTTCCCTGCATGCTGTGCATTCGAGGGAGCTCTTATAACTCTTTTTTCTTGGCTTTATGGTGCCTCCCCTCCGGCCCCTCTCTCTCTCTCCTCATCATTCTCTTGTTGTGGACGCTAGCTTGGCAATCAAAATTAGGTATTTTTCTCGACCAGTGTCACCTGATGCTCATTTTCCATCGCTTCCCTATCATCTCGACCACCAAATTAAAAAAAAACCATGTGATGAGTATTATTAGGTGTTGCATGATGCAGCTGGGGTCCACTGCACTGATTGCGCTAACGCAGTAGTAACACATAGAGTGCCCCAGGTCAAGTCAGGCTATGTCATGATCTTACAGAACACTTGTCATATACAAATAACATAAGGAGCTTGAACAAATAACGCTTTAACGGTGGCTGGGAAAGGACATCACATGATTTTTTTTTCAACAAGAAAAAAAATGTTCAGGAAATATCTCGGTCGATGGACTTATTATCTCGATCGAGATATTATCTCGAGTGATCGAGATATTTTCCTACGAAACATGAACTCAAAAAGAAGATACATTTTACTGGCAATTAAAACGTTTGACAAAACGACGTGAACGAATGAACAAGTTCGTATTTCTTTCCAATGCAGTTCACAGATTCTTTTGGTACGGTGAAGACGGGGAAGATTAATTCCACTTCTCTGATTCTGTCGTTTAGCTTTTGGTAAGAGTTGAGGGGAAACCTAGCAGAAAGTGAACACCAGATTACATCATGAGCCAAGAATGAAGTTGCGCCGACCCTTTTGGTCGTTTGCATCAATGCTGCGCAAATGAAGCATAACTTTTTCGGACAAAATAGCGTGTGAGCTTATATTGCCTGTCGAGATTCCCTTCAATTTTCCTGACCAATTGACTCTTCCTAATATGTTATGTTTTTAAAGCTTCCGAAGCGATGCGGCGACATCTCAATAACTGCCGCGGTTACTATAGGGCCGTTTAGACGACAGGCGAAAAGACCGCATTCGGATCGAATCTGGATGAATCCGGATTAAAACCACCCAAGGCGATGGTACCTTTTTAGTCCGGATGCAACCACATTGATCCGGATCTTTTTGCGTTTACACGACGAAAAATTAATCCGGATTCGGGACGCATCCGGATTTTTTCGCGTCGTCTAAACGGCCCTTATATGGCACGCGAAGTGATGAATTGGGCCACCAGAAAAACGGAGGACATCGAGGGTTTTTAGCTTATAGGGTGTAATAATCTGTCCATGTCGGAACAGCCGCTTCACAACCTCAGCAGTCCAATCAAGATATACTTCTATTATAAAAGAAACCGTGCACTATAGATATAGGCTAATTATGATTATTTGTTGAGAGATCTGATTGAAATCGTTGATGGGAAACAGCTTTAACTCAACCAAGCAACCTTCCGACTTCCACTCCGACTTCACATAGGAGGTTGAATTTCAGTTATCTAGTGATACATGTACATAAATATTCTATTCAATTTAATTAACGAAAGTTTTCATATTGATATTCTCCCTGCATCTTTGCATATAATATTTTTAAATTCTAAATTGGACCTGGGCAAGGTGGATATCCGGTCACGAAGTCGTTATCCAATTCGTCAGTCATCACGAGGGCTCGGAATACGACTTCATTATTTCCGCCATTGTCTGATCCGGAAATAAAAACATTATTGTACTGTGCAGGTACACGTAGTTTTTCGTTGAATCGAGGTTGTCATTATTTGACTGGAATTCACTCTCACAGTTGAAGTCAAGGTCGGAGCCATGAATGATACGCAACCTCTGTACTTTCGAAATACATTGACTCCCGGGCCATGACGCTCTCGAACACGCCGTCGTTGCCATATAGATAGTTGGACGACTGAAACGATGTTGCATCGCACAAGTCGATAATGATGTATCTGATGCCCAATATATTGTATGAAACTACATGTAGATATGATCGGTCTTTGCGATGATGAAGCAATCACTCTGTCCTAACGAACTTCTCTAACACTATCATGTCAAACAATCATGATAACTACCAGTATATTCAATGGGGGAGGGGAATATATGTACTTACAATGTACATCAATTAAGAAGCTTGTCCTGCTGACCTGGATTATTGTCACAAGTTAATGAGGATGTCCAGGAAAGCACGACCCTGACGTTTAAGTAGTTAATGAGGTATTCTGATACCTAATCATGCCGATGGAGTGTAACTGACCGGTGTAACTAGATCAGATGGGTCTGTGCGATAACCAAGCAATTGTTCATTCTTTTGTTCATTAATGAACTTCTTTTACAGCTAGTATTTTGTATTATCAGTAAACAATCTCAAATTAATGTTACCACCAGCAATCAGTGAGAAATGATATAAATTACGAAACCAGCACTGCTGACCTACATTCCTTGAGAATCACTTCCCAAGCGGTCGGCCTTCCATCTCGCCAATGATAAAGAAAAATGTTTTTCAATAATTTTAGAAAAGACGGTATTGTTGGAGCCATCCAGTGAAAAAGTATCGAGTACGATTTACATCACATATAGAGAGGAATGTACTGCTTTTTCCATAATGTCATGATTGTCCAGGTTGTCAGGTGGAAACGGGTAAAGTACAAGCAAAATCTCTCTTGGTACTCGTGACATCTCGCTGCTCCTTGTCTTACTGCGATAGTTAAAATCGGAATGATGTCCGACGGAATATCACCTTTGATATATCAATCTTCGTTCCTTCAGGTTGAGAATCAATGTGATGGTCTACCATTATAATGTAGCCTTTCTCGTCTATACTAACAACCATTCGAAACCTTTATCTCAAACTGTGCCTGAAGATAATCGTGTACGTCTCTTCCACAACAGATAATGCCATAGTCCATCCCGATTCTTATCCATTTAAATCATAGCTTGGAGCTCTATGATTCCTTCAATAGCATTGACTACACTTTGTTCGAATGTTCCCAGAGACGAATAATCTTTCTCGGAGAACTTTCACATTTCTGGAAGGATGTCTGGAACCAGCCTTGGTCGTTGGCAGATGAATCAGCTCACAATCGTAGGCTAAGAGATAAACTTAAAAAATGATAGTGATGTATCGACGTGACGGAGTTACAAAGTGTTAACCGCAATGGCTGTAGAAACCGGTGGCCTTATATCAAAACTCATACGATAGAAATATTCCACGGACACTGTCCAAAGGGAACATATCTTCCGTTGTAACGAACTTCTGCCTCCTTCCGCCATCTGCAGCTTCGCTTTCTCGAGATACTGGTGAATGTTGGGAACATTGGTAATGGAAACGGCAATTGGTCATCTACTGTGAAATTGTATCCTCTATGTCAAGACTATTCCTTGTAATAATATCGCTTACCTTCTTGTTATTGATTTGAATTTAAACCTACTTCGGTAAATCTACCCTGATATCCTGATGACAGCTCGTGCTGCGATCAGTCGCCAATCATCTTCTGGTCTGAAGTGGGGCTAGCGGGGCTACGGATGAGAGGTAGACCCATAAACACCTGTGAAATGATTCAATGTCAATTTGATTTAATGAACCAATAACATAGTGTCGCCGACTTGATTTGAACTGTTTAGGATTTGTTTGAGCACGAGGCCTCGGGTGTCTCGTGGTGCTAATTGTCGGCAAGGTTTCTGCGGGGCAAGGTTTCTAGGCGACTCCAGGGCGGCGAAACCATAAACCCAAAACTGCTATTTTATGGTTTCATTCTTGATTTTACTAATTGTTTACTAACTTTGATAGTTCCCAGGAGCTCCCGAAAATCAAACCAACTCAATCCCGCTCCCTTTTGTGGTTGTATTGCAAGATCTTCGAAACCAACTGCAACCTACCAATAACACCCGTTTCTTCTGAACGACTTTTCCTCCACCTAGATGTGGGAGTGACAATGCGTGGACAAGGACAAGGTTGCCACGCTACTTCCAACATTAAAAGAAAGATTCTCGCCTAGCTATGACAATATCTAGCCCAAGGTTATTGCTGGTTACAGTGAAGGCTTCATTGTCTTTTTTCATTCGTATCAACAATGAATAATGTCATAAATTCCCTAATCTACATTCAAGTCGTTCTACAAGGATTGCAATATGCATTGTTCGTTTTGTAAAATAATATTCCAGTTACCTGTTGCACGCAGTTGCCCCCATTTACCTTAATAAAGAGATCCCGGGCCTTCAGCAATTGCTGACAATAACTTATTATTCGTCTCAAGAAATGTAGTTTCTTTCAACGTCGGTCAGTGTACCGTTCGAAGGTGTGCCAATTCCTGACTTTTTCTACTACTACACCGCCACGGGAGAACAGCCCTCCACTGTCATCTAACAGCAAATTACGGAACTAGGGACTATGAGCGCTACCAATTCACTGGAACTAAAGACATCTACCAATAACCTTATAAAAATAAAAAGACAGAATAAACGAATATTATGTTTTTCAATGGATGCCACTTATTATCCCTATATCGGTATTGCCTTTTCCCGGCGTCTCCTTTTTAAATATATCGGTGGTGAAGTTGTTATGGTACATACGTCTGAGGAATTCAACGCGACGCTGGTGTCTGAAGCTGCTTTTAGAAATAAAATATGTTTCCATCCCGATAAATCGCGAATTGCCTGGAGCAATGCGAACGATAACATTCCTTCAAAGCACTTAAGGCGAGGTATGTTCGATGGATAGAACAACTCAATTTGGTTGTCGCTCGGCCGAGCTCAGCCGTTTAACGAAATATGTGCTCTTGGGCGGGTCTTGGACGATGTGACTGTTTTCCTATGGCATGATACATATGTTTGAGAGAGCGAAGACATTCTGCAGTAACTGGTAAATTTTGAACCAAATAATGGAAATGATGAGACATACATGTAGGTAAACGAGATATCATGGAAGTTTTAAATCGGTCCCGGCTCCCGAGAATGAGAATGAGTATTATCAACAAATGTCAAATAGAAACAATCAATGTCCTCTCTCCAATCGGCTCCGTGCAGCTAATTCTCTTCAAGGTATGAACCAACTGAATGTGTATTTGTTTTTCTCTTTACAGATCTCTCGTGTCGCATCAAGTGACAGCATCGCCTCGCCCATGCGCTGGGAGACGCTGAACGCAATCAATTAGTATGATACAAATTACGTTCTGCTTTTTTACGACAGACATGCAAACTGCCACTTAATCACATGCAGGTAAGATGAGCTCGAGATCAAAGGATTATCATTGATACTCCACCAGTGAAACAAAAAATTATCCCGTGTTTAATTAGGGAAAAGTAATTCGAGCTGCCATCACCGTTGGTGATGTTGGGTTGGGCTGGATAATCAATTTTGGGACATTCTTTGAGTAAGGGACATGCTTTTCTAGGGCGGTACAGCAATCAATTCAGTGTTCACCTCCAAGAAGGCGTGAATGGGAAAAGCTCTTTGCCGTTTTGCCCTTGGGTCCCAGGCTACTCTTCCAGTTTCCAACCCTGAAATCATGTTAGCAATAAAGAGTTGTAAACAGGCGCACCCCGACACACAGCAACACTTCGGCGATGTATATGTATATACCGTTAGCGAATTGATCACAGTCCATCCTTATATTTTTGCGACGATTATAACTTTTCCCATCCCATTACCATTAGTTACTTAGTAGCAAAAGTAAATAGGATTGTTGGAATATATTGGGTATTGTCACAAATGCGTAGGATCAACGGTTTTATAGGATGAGAAAGCGCTATTAGATTCCATTAACCAACTCAACTGAATAAACGTGATGCCCAACATCTACTAAGCCGTCAATTAGTTTGAGGGGACTAGATCCCTGTTATCCAAATAATTAAATCACAGATTCAAAAAGCTTTCAAACTATCGATTAATACTAGTGTCTTAATTGGAGATTGTGGGAGTTCGATAATGGCTCTTGGAGTCGAATGTACTAATAAGGCGACAACAGAACCTCTGTCAGGCATCTTCATGATAATTATAGGGAATATCATGACAGCCGCACGCAACCTCGAGATTGTTAAATTGGTTTTATAAGTTACTTTTTCATGATACTGTTATTATGTACTCAAAACGATGCCGAATTCCTTCTTCCTTTACTTCAGTTCGCACGTTATTGTCGAATTCAGTGGCAAATCAGATGTTACACACTGTATAATGTTCCAAATCTGAATAACATTGCGTATATTACGTTCCATCAGATCCGGTTCATTACTATGAGTAGAAACGATTCAATAGAACTGAACCAGATCTAGAAGAACGCAGTATACGCCCTGTCATTCTAATTTGGGACATTATACAGAGGGTGTTGTATTCAATGCGATCCTGCTTTCGTGCGACAGACAACATTTGAGGTTTCAATGAATCGTTTGTCCCATATTGTTTGATAGGAAACCACATTTAGTTATGTCTATAAGTTTTGTGAGTCGTCATAAAAAATAACGGTTTTAATCTTCTTTTCACAGGGTGGTTAAACAACGGCGGAAGCGGCACGAGAATGTTCTTAAACTGAGGCAGCGACCACAACGATTTATGGACCAAATGAACAACATCCTTCATCAACTTATTAATTTCGTGATATAAAATCTTACATATTCTTCTAAGACGAAAAGGATCTCCGCACAAGTCAATTCGTGTTTTTCATAAATCTCCGCAGATTCCGCTGTAATGGTATCCCTCGAGTCTGTCGTCTCCGTAGCACCGGGTGCGAGGTCAGTGCGGCGCCGGATACTTAAAATGCCTTGACAAAAAGCTTACGTGCAACTCATTCATCAGCAAAGACTTGTGGTCAGACTGGCGCCTGGAAGTGATGGGATACATTTGAAATAATGTTGAGCTTGCAAAACTGTTGGCGCTATTACGGAGATACTATTAGTGCCTTTAGTCTGCACTGCGGCACGACAGCAGACCATAAATTGGAGATGAAGTGACGATATCAATTAACTTTATACTGGTACCATCGTGGTATACATGTAAAGCGGGCATGCAACTTATATTGAATATGACCTTTGTCGGTTGACCACAGCTTTTTGTTTACTCAAAGTACTGTGATAAACAATAGGTTCGCGTGTGTTACCTGCGGACATAAGAACAATCGGCGTGAAATCCTCGGAGTTCCGTCATCTCGTCTGCGGGAATAATTTGTGTGAATGGGTTATAATTCAATTCATCCTTAGAGAAATCAACCCGAATCATCCGACCTTTGTGGCCGCGTCGGGAGCAGGTTGGACTGCAAATACGTTCAAAATTTCTTCGGACCTCACCATCGACCCAATCTAGCCCCTGGGGCGTTCACAAACAAGTTCTAATGAATCTAGGAATCTAAATTTCATCAATTGTACGCTTACCATCTGAAGGAGGCAGCTTGGCCAACCATTGGCGGAGTTAGGTTTGTTTTTCAAGTTGTACCAACACGCAGGTACACGTTCCGTGCACTTTGTGATTAACGTATTTATAACGTATCGATCGGGCCAAGAGGTATCGATTCCTGAGTAAAAGCAGTTGTCGGGGTGTTTCTTCGAGATAAGGCGTTTTCACTGGATGTATGTGTACTTTAGTGCTTTGTGATTACTTCATTGGACGCTCAATATCGAGACATGTCACGGAATGTTGATGAACACATCATAAGGATGAGCTAATTGAGGTGTTGTCCAAGCGATTGAAAAGGCAAAAGCTAGATTCATGGACATCACTTCTTGATTAGGAGTCGAAGCAAGCAATAAGGATATACTATTATTCAGAGCCGACAATCTACAGTGGGAGAAAGGACGCAAAAGCAATCAAAGCAAGTGAAGATTTATTGGTACAATTGTGGCGTTGCTCACGCAAGTTGGAAGAAAGAAAGAAATCTTTACAAAAAAGCGCCACATTTGAAAATACTGTTGATAACACAAAAGCGCTATCTTCCGATTCGTCATGTTAAGAGGAAGTTTGGTGTCATTGGAGGATTTTTGAGGAGAACAGTCTTGCACACAATATCCTAGAATGTTGTAACTGGTTTTCTTCTAACACCCTTGGATGCGTCAAAGTATCGTACATACATTGTACATATACGTAACTAAAGTAAGCAACATTATTCACGTGGAGGAGGAATCGACTAGGGAAGACGAGAGCAGTACGTACATGTAATTGATAGTAATAGCCACTTTGCGACAAGAAGTTACAATTGTAAAGTGTGCCATGTTATTGGGAGCACTTACACATAAATATATCTGATTGGGGAGATTGTTCTTAATGGAAGCGTAACAATCAAATGCCATTTCGAGATTCGACGGTAGATTTAACTTGGACCAGTTAGATTTGGGTCGTGGAGTGTGGATATAGGAATGGTGTGTTCCAGTCACTGCACGTAATAAGTACATGTACTCTATTGGTAAATAACTGCATCATGGAGAAACTGCCTCGTGGTCGGGAATGAGGAATGATACTGATAAAGTCGTGCGATGTTATGCTGTTTATCATGTTTACAGCATATAATGAGGATGAGCACGGTATTTAAGGATATGTGTTTGATTTGATACTTATACTAACATCACAATGACTTTTGTGTGATTCGAAAGGCGGATATCAATACTTCGATGCACTTGTGGATACTGAGCGAAAAAACACGTTTGCAATGCAGTAAGGAATTGTCCAAAACATGAGGTTGTGACCACGCCAGGCTTCTTGCAAATGACTAAAGATTTTTTGTTTTACGACGAATTATGTTATGGAGTTAAGCGATTATTATTCAAAGGAAAACATATTCTGTTGCATAATTGAGTCAAGACGAACCAACGACATGTCGATATACATGTAGTTGAATAATTTAAGACTTCTAAGTACTGATTAAGATTCAAAATGACATGAGGCTAATTATATTTGAGGTAAAAAGCCAAAGCATTGCACCAGAATAGGGCGTTACAGACACTAGCATGGAAAATATTACCACAAGCGCCATTGAAATAACATCATTAGCACCGACCTCAAACATCACTGATACGGATGATATACAATTTGACTTGTATATGATACCTGTTGGTATTCTTCTTGTGCTCATCAACCTAGCGACAATTGTTGGTAATACTCTCGTAATCTTGGCCATCCGCTACGAACACTGCTTACGTACCACCACTAACTACTTCATCATCTCACTGGCTGTGGCAGACATGATGTTAGGCTTTCTGGTGCTCCCCTTATCGTCCGCTTACGAGTTACTCGGTGTTTGGCTGTTTGGTAGAGTCCTATGCACCGCTTGGGCAGCCATAGATGTCCTGGTCTGTACCGCGTCCATCCTGAATTTAGTCGCCATTAGCCTAGACCGTTACATTGCAATCAGCAGACCAATGCATTACCATAACTTTGCAACTCATAGACGGGTTGTGGCCGCCATCTTTGGAGTCTGGGGGCTCTCCGTTGCTGTTTCGATTCCACCGCTCTTCGGATGGCGCGCTGAGCGCACCGACCCCAGGCAGTGTGAGCTCACGTCCGGTATGGGTTACGTTATTTATTCCGCCCTTGGGTCCTATTGGATCCCCTTGCTTATTATGCTGTTTGTCTACGGTAGGATTTACACGGTTGCTATGAGCCAAGCGAAAAATATCCAGAAAAACCAGCAGCTCGGGATGTTCCGAGGTCGCGAATCGGTCGATACGGATTTAGCCGATAGCGCCCGAATCAACAAAGGCGTAAATCGAAAGGAGTCCAAAATAAGTTCCTCTGGGAGTTCGCTTTCACAGGAAAACATTCATGAGAAACATTACGTCAATAGAAAAGATCGTGGTGTGACGCTTGTAAAAAGATTAAAACGCTTTAGTAAGGAGGCACGAGCAACAAGGACGTTATCAATTGTGATAGGCGCTTTCGTCATATGCTGGTTACCGTTCTTTAGCGTCTACTTAATAGGTGGCGTATGCGAGCACTGCATCGTTCCCCGGGCACTGTTTAAAGCATTTTTCTGGTTGGGCTATTGCAATTCTTTTTTGAATCCTATAATCTATCCTCTAATGAACAAAGACTTTAAGAGAGCATTTCGTAAGCTTGTTCGACGAACGTACTGTCGCCGCCATTCCATCAGTTACTTCGATAACCGCGGTCACGGTAATCATAAAGCTGCGAAGAACCGCCGGTTGCGGTTGAGTGTGCCATACGGGGGTCACACGCCTCCGGAATCCCCGAACCTGAACTCTCGCGTCTCCTCGCCGGATCCGCCGCAACAAACACGTGATTCGAGACTTTCTAGTCTCACGTCGGACAAAGACAAAATGCACAATGATGCTACACACAGAAGTACTGGTGCTATACTGGATGAGACGGAGCCCCTAAGGAACTTGACTTTGGAAGAGTACGAACAATCTCCTGGGCGAATCCCGAGGAGTTCAGACAACGTTTTGTTGGAGAGTAACCCGTATTTGGCAGCAAGGGAAGCTAATGCTTCAAAACTACGAAGGGACACGCAAGCAAATCTTCGAGATATCTGCTATAGTGAACCTAATATTATAGACTTCGATTCATGCCATGGTGCTTTTGATGACAGTACCAGGCGGAAATCCTCCCTGAGCAATAATGACATATCAATGGCAGAAATAACTAGTGATACGAGTTCAGATTCTCGAACAAAAAACTGTATACGCCAGCCAAAGGACCGGACTATTAGGAATACATCTTTGATATTGAGTATACCGCCCTCTAACGGCAATGCTAATAGGTGCAATGATTTTCAACAAAGTTTGACATTTGATAAAAATCTCAATCGATATTTGGATACTAATACCAAATCTACGCCAATTTTATCCCGGTCCACAGGTGATTGTACATGTAATAGTGTAAATAATAATATTCTTAACTCATTGAAGTTCATAGATGATGGGACATCTTCCCCAGGTGAACCCGATGTCAACATTAACGCCATTACTATTTTCAGGACTTTAAGTCAGAAACATATGCATCCCTGTTGCTGAGCAATACTCCTTTGAGAACTTTAAAGCAGCGCCACAATCGGCGGAAGTTGGAACCAGATATCAAGATTTTGTATCCGGTTATGCGAAATCAGGAAATTTAGTGTCACGCTTCTACCGATAATGGCACTCATTCAAAGTCAAGGAGACTTCATCACCTTTCTCAAGCTAAATCGACCGGAAATACTTATACGTTCCTTCCAGTTGGTCCGATTCTGATTGCGCCGGTGAGGCAGAACTTAAAGCTGCTGATTGGTCAGTAAGACAGGAGGTCAGTTCGTGCGGCCGGCAGTAGCGATCGTGTCGACCCTGGTGTCGACAATGACTATTCTATTGAGTCAAGGTTTTATTTTAAGTGTACATTGTGTTCTGAGTTAATTTTTGTGTTCACCACATTAAATTTTATGATAATATTTCGGTTCCAGCTGGAAGTTGGTCAGTTAGTGAAAGTACCGTTAATGTTAAAGTTCCCAAAACTGCAAAGCATAATTAGCTGGAACCACTGTGAAAGTGAACTTAGTCCTCGAGGGGAACTAGTCCTACTCAAGTGTCTGATGGCTTGCTGCAAACGTGCCTGGCTATGTCAATGGCTTTGGCCATCTTAAATGCCAAGGGAGTTTCTCTCAATAGGACTAAGTTTCCTTTCAAATCAGTTTTATAGTGTCAGTGTTAGTATGTATGGACAAATTTCACAGTCCTGTAACAATAGGCAGGTTTCGCAACCCCTACGAACTACGAACTACGAACTACGAGCATCAGTCGTGTCATCAAGTCTTGAGCTACATGTGGAATTACGCAACACTCTTAAATCACATTCTGCAGCTGTACAACTACAAGAAATACATATGGGAAAGAGTTTCAAGAAGTCGTCATTAAAGTAATGTTTTATATTTCGTCTTTCGTAGCTCTTCGTAGGGGTTGTGAATCTGCATCTTAGCTCTCCTCCAATGATCACACAATGTCTGGTCGTACATGTAGACAGCGATTGTGAGAAATAATCGATGCAAAAATAGAATACCTCAATAATTGATGGACTGCCATTCTCTATCATGTAACCCATTGTAAAAATATACGCATCACTGATGACACAAAGGCCACCATATCAATGAATATTTTGATTTTCTGTTTTCTGTATGTCCATAGTCAGATAGAATTCGTTTTTGAATGATTCCGGTATAACACAGCTCAAATGTTAAGCGAAGAACAGTTATCAACAAAATACCTACGACAAAGAAACCATTTATAACTTTTGACAACAAGAATACGCGCCAGATGTATTCAAACTATATTAATACACTGGCTATTTTTCGAGATACGTTAGTCATTTTTCTTTATCATAGAGGTTTAGATTTTGATCTGAGAACGAGAACAATGTGGCATTTTCGCGTTCTCGGTCTCTCTCCAATCCGAACCTCCCTATTAACCGCTTTCCTCTAGCAAACTAGTTATCGACATTTTCACGTTAATACTGTATGCGATTGGTTAAGTTCTAAAGACAGCTCCGAAGAAGAGGGAATGAGCACCAACGATTGGACCATGACAGATTCGTTACCCGGTACGACTGTTGCTTGAGGAAAGTGAATGACAACGAACATCTGCCACCCATTGTAGAATGGTTAGAATATTTTTGTACTTGAAGTTATGTATTGTCCATGTACATTGTAACCATGGCTATCTAGAGGGAAGAATGATTTTTGCAGAAGTTATGTGTTGTTCGTTTTTCTTGGTTTGATGTGTACTGATATACCGTACCGACGAAGAGGATGCGTAAACCTTTAAAGGACCTTTCTCCACACAAGTGATTTTCCCTCGTTAATACCCACGTTGCTGAAAACATGACGACGCGTGACTGCGTGGTTTGGGAATAGGGCTCCAAACAAGGACTCTGCAACCATATGCAGTCTAGCCATATCTGTACGTACTGCACGAAGAAAGCACGTGTACTTTAGACCTTGATATCTGCACACAGGTTTTGCGACTATAAGGCCACCTATAGGTCACCCCAGGCACTGGCCCGCTGACCAGAACAATCTTTATACGATTCTTTAGATGAAGATGGTCGAAGTACATCTTAGTCAGAAAACGATTTACTAAAGCAAAAATAGATCAATCTAATAATCGATTAATGGCAGGAGTACGTTAAATAGCATAATCCAACCACAATATTGATAAAACACGTATTGAGCTATTGCGAATTTCGAAAGCAGCAAAGTAATGTACCGTATATGTATACCGCGTGTAAATATCGACTAATCGTCATCATGAGAAAGAAAACTCTGTGCAATCATGAATAGGCAGTGACGACTGCAGATGTCTTTGAGTAAAATGTATAAGAGCATCTCATTCAGGCTTTTATTCATTTTAAAGAAGCTGCATCCGATGGGAGGATTTCGGTCGAGAAGGTGTCCTTTGCTCTTTATCCGGATCGATTATATTGATGTGGGGAGCGCTGTTGCGCAGTGGAAGAGTGCTCGACCTGCTATATAGCCGTTGTGACAATAACAGTCATGACAGTACACCGTCAATTAGTTGTCGACTCGTCGCCAAAACGTTGACAAACGGGGCCTCAAAATGGTCCACGTGAGAGGCAAAGATCTACTGTGTGCACTTTGATCGATTCCAAATACCCAATAAATAAGGAAAAACTCAATGCAACAATTATCATGCACCAAAAGATAATCTTCCTCAGATGTAGCCGAGCTGAGATGCAGAGTGATTAGAAATTAATTAAGCAAGAAATCCATTTAACTAATGTTGGAAATGCCATTTGTTGCTTTCACAGCCATTGAATCGTCTCGGTGCAATTCGCATCATGTTTCGGATAATCCTAAAACGAAATCAGTCTCATTCCAGGAAAGAAGTTTAAAAATCTGAAATTTTAAAGACGTCCTTATATTTCAATACGTTTTATAATGATGGTTTGGGTTTTAGATGATGATCAGATTATTTCTAAAGCGATGGTTTCATATCATATATATCATGGGCCTATCATTACCGGCGCCGTAACCCTATATTGGATTTTTGCCTGAGGTATGGAGTCCACTATAGGCTACTGTCCACCTATGTGGGATCTTTTACTTGCCCTGGCATAGACACTCGGTACAAGGGCTCACGGCTTTTAGTTTCATCCGACAGACCCTAGAGTTGAACTTGCATAACAGTTGGCTAATGGTTGGCCGAAAATTGATACTTGAATTAGAACTGCCCTGAACTAATGTACCAAGATTTTTAACATTACGTTCGGAGTCATCTTGCGCTGAAAGAAAATCCAGAGCAAAATGTAAATGTGATAGGCCCCTATATACAATTCCCTGCCAATTTTTTGTGTATTTTACGCCTTGTTTTTTTGTGTGTGAAACACCTTTTAGAAACGAGCCAGCTTCGGGCACTAAATATATTTAATGGTTTTGGCAGACCTCGACAAAGTTCTGAATCACCATTTTTGAGCACTTTCGAGCCCTCTTGCGCCGAGAGAAGATAGCAATAATATACACAGCATCATGACCACAACGGTTTTACACGTCTCATCAATTCAAGATCTTCAGAATGACCTTCCGGTCCGGATGTGCATACAGCAATACGAAATGAATGTGCTCGGACTATTCTCTATGAAACCAAATTCAAGTTCATGCCGGTGTAACATCTATCAGTGTTTCCCATGTGTCAGTGTCTCCCCTATTGATAAACTAATAACGAACAAAGCCAGAGCTAAAGAGACACAACCATTCTAGGCCTGAACCCTTTGTAGGGGAACACTCACACACGGAAACACTCACATATATTACACCGGTACTTTTATTATAGAACATTACCTAATGTATTTTGCGCCTAATGTCCTTTTTGTGTGACACACTTTTGAGAAATTTAGTAAGTTGATTCGGGCACTGGGTGTGTAATGGTTCAGAACGAGCAGACGACTGAAATTATATCAAACATTTGCTTTCAGAGTTGGCTTTGTTCCCTAGTGCTTCAAACAGTATTTGCCACTCACTATGGCAAGAAATAATGATGTTATTTGAGATGACTTATGAAAATACGTAGCCTGTGGGTAGGGATACTTTGATGGTGACGAGGTGAGTTTTATCAGAATCAGTTTGGAGCCTCGGAATAGGGCGAAGGTTGCGTGTTGAACACCTTGCAAGGCTTACACTCCTCAGCAGCGCCTTTCTCACGTCCGCACGTCCTCACGTCTAAGAAATGAATAGCTTCGAGACTCATTTCGAGTACATCAGACTGGAGTCTGGTGGGATGAGACATTAAACAGCAGAATGCACATAAAATGTCAACCTCCGATGTGTGGAGGGTTGGTTCGTCTGAGGAGGGACGACGTAACAAGCAGCAGACATTTTCTCAAAAATGGAACTCGTGTCTTGTTTATCGGGGCCTACTTCGGATTTATTGTTTGGGAAAGTACACTAGGCTCACAAAATTAAAGGGTTAAAAATGACAAAGCCTGATCGGATATGGCGTATATGTAGTTTGATGGCATTCAAATAGCCATTGAACAATGAATGGCACTGGTTGGTGACCTTTTATAACATGCTCGTTACGTATTTAGGACTCTCAAAAGTGGAGTACAAAATTTGTCTGTAAACAGGCATTAGAATTCGACAAAAGTACAGACTAGGTCAGTATTGTCGTTCGTGTATATATCATGGTATTCATCATGCGGATGGTTTTCATTCTGAACGTATTCCTGATTGGTCTTCAGTCATGTCTGGCTATCACAATCTGGAACCAACACGATTTTATGAGAAATCGATTTCGTCCTCTACGGAAACAAAATAAGGTGAGCTTCTATACTGGGTTTTGTTCGGACAACCGGGACTGATGAACATGCGGCGGTGTAATGCGATTTTTAAAAATGATACCCCCTGTAGATAGTTTCCATCCCTTTTCTATGGTGACGGATGATATGGTTCTGTAGAGACCGAATACCTTCAGTACCTGTAGAAAACGTGGTGGGGAACCCTAAGAAATCGAACGCTCAAAAACATTGCACCGGTTCGTCCTCTGAATTTACCATGTATATACTGGTACACGGGCTCTTTCCTGTTTTTTGTGCAACTGCGTCAGACTCTTCTCTGATACACCGCCTCATTTTGTCTCGTTTTTCCAGACAGCACAATCAGCCGATGGACACCGCGCCCCGAAGCTCCCAGAACAATACGAGGCGGATTGGCTTCTTTACGTCCATCCTCTGGACAATCCATCACCCTGGTACTCCCTTCCTCCACCCCCGTACGAGGTTGGGCGGGGCAAAACATACTATGACTACACCATACCCGCAATATCGGAACATTACGATGACTTCTGTCTCCCCGTATTTGGCGGATTAGACTATCATTGGCCATGCATCCTCCTCCATGTCAAGGAGACATGTTATGTCGTCTCTTATGACAAAAATGCGCCCTATGGAGAATGCTGTATTTGGAGGCAGCCCTGGGAAGTGCCATCACCTGATATCGTCAAAGTGATGCAATATGATCGGACTGATGTCTACCAGAATCACATGACGGAGTGGTACACGTTAGGTACCCCGGACCAGCTCTTCAGTTATGGATTCGCATGGAATATAGGAACGAGGTAAGTATCTCGGCCCCGTAACCCCTGTTGCGCCAATTATGATATGTGGGGCAAGGAAAGTCGTCTCGAGTTGGTCGTCACCTGATTCAATTCGGCCGCGTTCACGCGGTCCTCACAGGGTGCCGAAATACATGTCCCATCCAGACAAATTAGCCGCCGCTATGACGGATTCCGAAGCTATCACCAAACCTAAGCTCAATACCGCAGTCCAAAAATGGCAATGGCCATGCAACATAGTATAACCGATACATTGATTTTAGTAACCCAGTGTACCTTTTTCGTTTCAGAAATTTCCACCGAGTACCTGCTGCTTTCGCTTATCCCTTTGACGTCGGGTGGGGAGTGCAGAACTTCTTTAACGTGACGGAGAAAATTAGGGACAAATCCGTCTTCGACATTCCTGAGTCCTGCGTTGATGCGTCTTACTGCATAGGACCTGCTGTTTGATCAAGGACCAAAAAAGAACATTACATGTATACAACCATATATACGCAATGAAAGTTGCTAACAACTTCATGATGTAGACGTTTATTTACACTATAGGCCTATACATATTCCACGATCGATTTCGGTTCGCTCGAACCCTCATCACTGCTGATCTAACAGCATCCGGCCGCCAGCAATCTACAGTGGCGCCGTCTGTTGACTTCGCATCGTTATCTTTGACGTGGTGTATGGTCCAGAGAGGTATTGCAGTCATGTCTTGTCTGTGCTGTGTATGGCTCATGAAAACAACTGTCCATCCCAGAGAGGTTGCGGTCTAGTTTTATCTATGCTGTATCAAACAAAAACAAAACATGCATTCCAGATGTCTTTGATGTGGCACACATAGGAGTATCAATCTGCGTGTCCTTGATATGCTACACAAGTGTCTTTGCTTTGGTTTGTCTTTATTTGCGGTAATAACTGCCCATAGTTTCCTACCTTACTCACTCCTGGATCTCTGCAGGCTCTACGTTTTGAATAAAAAAAAAGTGGAAAAGGCCAGAGACCTCTATCAGCCAGCGTGTACATTCTGTGTACATTTTAATGAACATGGGTTGGTGAAAAAAGTACACCAAGGGTGCTTTAATTCCCACCAAATTTTAAATTTATTATGAAGAGGCTTTTATCAAAATGATAGTAAAAATTCAAAACATTCCAATACCGATTGCCTGAGAAAAAATGATTTGTGTACAGGATTGCCATCAAATCGTCACTCGCGGACTTATATGGGCCTATTTTCATGCCCTTAGAATACAAGTTCTAAACTGGCCACTGACACAATATTTCCTTAAATTAATTATCAAAAAGTATATCCCTGTTATGGCCTGGCTCTGTAGATTAAGAATCCACCAAAGATTGAAGAATAAATCCACTTTCACCCATCACAGTCATGTATTTACCACAGCTTCACAGTTCAGTACTGACTATACACGCAAGAGTTTGTCACATCCTGAGGACAGGATTGTCAAGCTGGTTCAGGACGGTGTAACGGTTTTGGTTGCACTATTCCATAACAAATGATTGAGGAAATAAGTCTATAAGACGAGGCATAACAATGGGTACACAGCTGTATGAGGTTCTTAAATGTGTTAAATCGGCCAAGAGCTGTTACAGTACACCATATTGCTGGATTCGATAGATCCCCAAATAATGGGTTATTCCAGCTTGAAGAAACACGGTTGGTCGACGCTCAACGAAGAATTAGGAGGGCCACAGTTGTTATTGTCAATACAGTAAGGCCTACGGTAGGTGTTGACGATGCGGTGGACGGTACAGAGTAGCATATGGATCCCTGATTACGGTGCACCGACAGATACAATTGTCTTTAAACCGGTCCACCATCAAAAACACTGTAAAGTTATTCAGGTACAGTCTCGACCACGAGATGTCTTCGGGCTGTTAGCACGGCCCCATTGGAATTCGACTGATTGTCACACGCAACACCATGGCGGACACCACTGAAGAAGAATTTCGTGAAGAAATCGCTGGTAAAAAGTTGTTTCCCCTTGTTATTTCATTGTAGAATTTGCTAAATATTTGCGAGATTGAAGATAAGGTGTTGTATTGTAATTTGAATCCCCAAAATAATCCGATTGGTTTGTTTTCAGCCATTGTGAAGGATGCCGATTTGTCAGGACTCACCGCGAGGAAAGTTCGTCGCCAGCTCGAGGAGAAGTTTGGTGCAGATTTCACAGAAAGGTGAGCCTGGGGAAGTCGGACTCCTGCGTCCATACAGCCCACAATTATGGTACTTGGTAGGCTTTGTATGTAAAGGATAGAGCCATTTGAAATGACGCATTGTGAGCAAAGCCGAGTAAGTAGGGGCAGCGCGCCACACAGCAGACTCGAGTCGAGACTGAGCTGTGAGCAGACTGTCGCAGCTACAGAATCAAAAATCAGGCAAACAACTCACTGTAGGCCTAGACATAGGTGGCACCAGGAGGCAGCCGTGGCTGTTCAGAGCAAAACGAGCCTAAATTAGCACAACGAACAGAAGAACATAGGCCTAATGTGGTATTTGACTTCATATGGCAGGCAGGTGTATGGTCTTTCTTGTTGGTTCATTGTTGTGGTGGTGGCATGGCGCTCAAAAAAGACAGCCCATAGCATCTTTCATTAGAAGAGTTTCCCTGAATCCATTGTAAGTACGCTACCAGTGGATTACATTTTCACTTATAGCCTGACAGTGTAATGTCATATATTTTCAGATTGTCAAGTAGTAATAGGCCCTAGCTGTTACATTCCAGAAATTTTGAGCTGCATTGATAGCTGGCTGTGCTTTTGGTTAAGTCGCCCATTTGTGGGTAGGCCTGATCTATGTCATACATGTATGGCTTGAATTTAACCATTGCCACTGCTGCTATGGCAGTAGGTTTCACACTGTCAAACTGAACTCATGTGAGGCAGTAGGCCGAAAAGGCAGTTTTTATAATTCTTAATTTAACTTCATCGGAAATTGTTTTTAGGAAAGGAGAGATAGATGGCATCTTGATTGAACTTATCAATGAGAAGACAGATTCGCAAGAGGACTCAGATGCTGATGAAAGAAATGGCGAGAATGGAACTGCGTCTGATAGCTCTGTATCAGACGTATCTGTGATGGAATCAGATGAGAAAAAGGTAAGAGATGAGACAGACTGACATGTGTGGAACGTGACACTTACAGCTATACCAAGGTATGCTGCATGGTCGATAAGTGAAGTCAGATTCACATGGCACTGCATGACCAGTTCATTTGATCCTCATTTTATAAGTCGTCTTGATCGAATCCTTTTGACATCAGAACTCCCTTTTGTTTAGTCATTGCCGGTGTATGGTATTGAAGAATAAAATAACATAAAACACAGGGAACCTGGATCCATCCAAACAACACAATTGAAATTACAAACTGACTTTGGTAGAAAGCGCCATGAAAACCCAAAGCAAGGTGGTTTATTCCACTCTTTTCCCATGACGTCTTTTCAACTTTTCACTTCAGGCAGCCCCAAAGAAAAAGGCCCAACCAGCAAGGAAGAAACCACAAGCTAAACCAGCTGCCAAAGTAAGCAATGAAAAATGCCAATGCATGTTAGTTTGGTGGATCTGCAAAATATGAAAGTTAAAAATGGTCCTGTGGCTCCCATCAAACTTTTGTTATTCACGCCATTTGATCGAGAGACCATCTCAAAGTACCTTGAAGCTACAAAATAGTTGAATCATCTCCCCCACCCCAAAAAAGTGGTATCATTGGCTTCATGAGACACCACTGGCACTAAGGTGCATGATTTCAGTACCTATTGTCCTTTTTTTTTTAGCCCAGAAGTAAAGCCACATCAAAAGTAAAGTCAAAACCAGAAGTCGTATCATCGGATGATGAAAAGGTAAGTCCATAAAAGTTACAGCAAGCTTTCAGTTGATTTAGAATTAGATTTGGAGCTAATGGGACTGGATTGGTTGGAAGACTGGAATCTTTTACTTACCCTGGCCAGGTAGTTGTTTTATGAACTTTTTCAACTTCTCTTTTTTGGTAAATTTACTTTCTAAGCGACCTTTTTCCAGAATTTAGATGATGAAGAATTAGCCCGCAAGTTACAGGAAGAAGAGAATGGCGGTAGACCACGGCGTCGAACCGCAAAGAAAGTCAAACCACCAGTGAGTAGGACATTCCTGTCTCCACATAGTCAGTGGCTGATTGACGATGGTATTCATTGGAGTTTAGGAAACAATGGGCAAGATATCCTCAAAAACACCGCCTTCAATGGCTCTGGTCGTCGTCCGAAAACAGGTTTAAATTTCCCCCGTCTCTGTTCGGCAACTCTCACAAATTGAAGAAGATGATAAGTTGAGTCAGTGCTGAGCATCAGCTAGAACAGGTTAATTTCAAACAGCAATCTTTCTTGTCCCAGCTCATTTGAACCTGATGTGAGTTTCAAAGCAGCAAGAAGCAATGAATTAAAAGATTTGCCTCAGCCTTCAAATCATTTATCTCCTTAGAGAGTAAAATCTAGTATCATAATTATCTGTCTTGTTTCAGAAAAGTGACAAACCAAAAAAGCCAAGGGCTGCTGGTAAGTTAAAAACATTTTCCATCTGTCTCTGACAGTTTAAAAGTGTATAATAATCCATTTAGCTGTTCCTTCCTGTGGCGGTTCACTAGCTTACAGTAAATAAAGCAAATAGCATACAGAAAAGTGAAATTACTGTCCTAACCATTTGGATACTTTCAGGCACCTCCATTTATAGTCGACCTTGTGACCTGACTCCTGAATTGGCTGCAGTAATGGGTACTGATAAAGTAAGTTGTCTCTTCATGCTAATGCAAGCTCATGCTCCTGATATCTTTGGGGATGTGCTGTAGTTTGATGCAGGTCAGTGGCTGTAAAGATCCGTGACTGAGCCTGGCACCTGGTATACTGAATGAGATCAGTGGTGGATATTTTAAACACCAGTGTCTTTCACTGCTGGTGTCATGGTGTTAATGTACATTTTACCTCCACCATTGCGTGTTTGGTGAGGCCACCAGTGCCTACAGTTTGGTATTTTAGGCTTAGGTGGCATCTTGTTTATAACACATGACCCACAAAACACTTTTCTCGTTGTTTCAGATGCCAAGAAAAGACGTTGTTAAGAACATGTGGGAAATAGTCCGAGAGCGGAATCTTCAAGACCCTTCGAATAGACAGTTCATGCTTTGTGATGAGCAGCTTTTAAAAGTTTTTGGTGAGTTCCACTGATTGTGGTGTGGCATTTGTAATTTCTGATCTTCCTGTGATATTTACACACTTGGCCCAACGACACTGCCTGATTTCGTTGCCGTTTGTCTGTCCCTATCATCTTGAATGATCAAGGTCTCCGCTGGAATTCCTCTCTTGATCTCACTCTTGTACCAGCAAGTGCTGCCACCTATATTTGAAACTAGGCGTTGCACAACTCCTTAGCAATTTTCTGATGTAAGAAGTCGAGTAAAATCAGAACCAGATGAGAACTTGTTGAATGTTGGCTGTCAGTTTCATCCTGCAGTTGTGTTGGATTGACATTGTTTCGACACTAGTATGAAGTCATTTGATTCGAATGCAATTTAGGAGTGTCACTGTGGAATTATTCAGAATGTGATAATTTGATTGGGATTTTATCAGCAGTTGCAGTATAAACTGATGTTCAAGGTAATAATTAGAATAGTGTCCATCTCGCTGCAATAATGACATCAATCAAGTTGGGAATGCTACTAACAGTGATACATGTTGTACCAGCTGCAGTTGGAACCTTTTCCTAGTTAAAACTGGACTTGTCAGTGTTGCACTAAACTGATGGTAGACACTCTTTATGAAAGCTGTTTTCATTCTTATTCTTGCAGGTAAAAAGCGTGTTCGGACCTTTGGGATGATGAAATATCTGAAGAAACATATGGTTTAAAATGAATGCATTTATTCTGGTAAGTCAAACTTTTCGCTTGCATCCAGTGACATCTGGGTAATTTTCCAGCATGGTATGGATCGTGCTGCCCTCTATCATTCTATGAACCTGAATGTCTCCTGCCTTCTTGATTTGTAGATAGCCTATGTTCGGACTGGTTCCCAGAGGGGGAGGGGGAAGATTCCACAGCTGTGCAACAAACGGCAGCCACTATAAGATGTCACATTCAGTAACAACACATTATTGCCATTCTCTGCACAGCAGTGAACTACATGACCTTCGATGAACCTGCACCCTACAACCTTCAGATTATAACTAATTAAATGCAGCCATAATGAGTGGCTTGGTGGGGTGACGAAATCACTGATACCTCAATTACGATATCACATCAATTCTTAAAATGAATGAATTACAGTAGTGACTTGCACACACTGTCACTGGTTGATTTTTTTGTCTTGGCTGCATGGAATGCAGCTGGTAGCATCTGACATCGGTATCTGCGATACAACGTCATCATGTTGTTTTCTATACTATGAATGCCTGACCTGCACCACCTGTCCAGGGCCCAGTCAGACCACATTCGGCTCGGCTGTCGCAGTCTATAAACCATAACAATTCAGCGTAAATTCTTGGCTAATTACTAGCTCAATTTTAACGAGGTGCCTGGTATGCTGGCATATCAATCACATGATCATGATGCTGGTGTTTTTCTCTCTGATTGCAAAACATGCAATTGATTGTTACGGTTTCAAAATGTGACCCGCTCTACCAAAACTAGGCGCTTGTCGCATCTGAACTTGACAGGTTGATACGGACTTGTTGTTCATTTCCCTATTGTAGACCTTTTGTGAAATCTATTACAAACTGAACTTGACAGGTTGATACGGACTTGTTGTTCATTTCCCTATTGTAGACCTTTTGTGAAATCTATTGCGAACTGATTTGGTCACATTTCACAAAAGGTCTACAATAGGGAAATGAACAACAAGTCCGTATCAACCTGTCAAGTTCAGATGCGACAAGCGCCTAGTTTTGGTAGAGCGGGTCACAAATGCTTAAAGATAAAAGCCATCCCAAATGTTATATCCCGTAGCAATATAAAAGTGAATTATCATTTATTATAGTGTCACCCCTTATGAAAGGGTTTTGAGACACTTTTTACTTCCAAACTCCTACCTCTAATGCCAGTCGATCATAAGACTATGTGGCATGTTTAGGAAGGCTGCGGCCAAATGCTGGTGAATTGAAGTCAGACATGATGTGTTATGCGTGTCACCCGCACATGATGAGAGGTAACATGATTCAACCGCAGTGAAAGGGTTAAACCTCTTCCTTGCTGTAATGAAAGGATGAATTGTAGGTCGATGAAAGGGCTACCACCTACACAAAAACCTACATCACATGAAGTGGGACAACATATAAAATCGGACAACTCACACTTGAAACCCAAAAAATACAAATGTTTCTTCCATTCAGATTCTACATGTTTTATCACCAAGCTTGAATCGGCCTAAATACCATTGACTGTCATTGACGTGGTCAGGCTTGAATAAAATTCATAGCGCTTTAATCATTTCAAGTGATTCATGATGGAAAGTCACTGTGAATTGATAATGCATCGAGATGACATTGATATCCATCCATATACCTTTTGTACATGTAGGTGAAATCAGGACAATTTTTTTCACTGTCTGAAATTCATGTTTTTTTAATGTTTTTCTCGGGCTGGCGAGATAATATTGATGATGGGTGATTGTACCATGACTGGAAAATTTGACTGGTAAAATTATGTCTCCATGTATATCCTACATGATACTAGTGAATTATATCTCAATGAATGTCGAACAATAATCATACTGGGCCCAAAAAGTCAACGTGTATTGTTGTAAACTTAATATTCGTTCATCTTGCTGGTAATGGAAGCTGACAGTTTATTTGGTGAAGCCTTACATCCATCCCAGGGTTCTCATGATTTCATTTCCAGTTATTTTAGCTCAGAAAATGTCAGGAGCTAATCAAGCTTGATAAGAACTGCATATAGCCACCCTGTCCCCAAGCGTTTAAAAAAAATCATAACATATTGTTGATACATAATTTTTCTTTTCAAATGTCAAGATGTCTGTCATTCAATAGTAAATAATGTTAGTTTCATTATCTATTCAGGCCAGACTATTCTAAAACTTTTTTCACTTATCCTCCATAGATCTGTACTTCTCTCATTGAATTTAAATTCATTTCACATAGATTGAATTCTGTGTTTGCTGCCAAAACTTAATGGTTAATGTATTACATTTTAGAGCTGAAATTGTAGTTACCGGGTGGTTTAATGTTCGTGTTTTCTTCCCAAATCACAGAAATAAAGCTGTTGCAAACATTACCCAGTTCACTGCAAAAGTGCAAGTGACGCTGGCAGCGTCTCTCGTTCTATAACAGAACTCCCATGAATAACTACTGAATATTTGTGTCGTTTCTTGTCTTTTCAGTCAAGCGCCTCACCCCTTGAAGTTTGGCAAGTTCTTTCATCAGCAGACCAAGTCTGTACTATTTTCACTCATCATTTTTTATGAGTCATGTATACATCATATAAAGTTTATCAAAACCATGTCTTCACATACTGTATACTGGCACCTTTTTGGCTTCTCTTTTGCATAATTTGAAAGACCCAGTTTAATCTCATGGTTGAACTGTTCAGTTAACACTTTCAGTGCGGAAGCATTTTTCAGCCTCCAGCAGTCCTTGCCGGGCAGTGGAAAGCAATGCTGAGCAGTGCTTCTTTTATCTGAAAGGGATGGTATTTGGAACAAACTAGTCTTTTCTGAGTGTGTATAGCATGTTTAGAGAGGCTGTTGCCGTGTGCGGATGAATAAAAATCATTGTAATTTGTAGTGCATGACGTGTTAATATGCACGTCACCTTCACGTGATGAGACTTGTGACATGACTTGCTGTGGACGTCATCCCGCAGCAAAAGGGTTAAAGGATATCTCTCTTGTCTCAGAAATGGCCCGGTTTACATAGTGCTCTATTATTTCATGTGTAACTTTTGTACAAATGTATTTTGCATTCTTTCCTTCGTTTGTATGTTTGTTTTAGATAGCTGCAAAAACTAATTGTATTTCATATCCTTGTAGTTCGATTTATTATGTATCCCAGTATCACTATCAGGTCGAAATTAAATATTTCGTACTCGGATAAGGTCCACTAATTCATATACATTCTCGTTCGTAATCATGGTTTTCAAAGGTGTCCAATTTCCTGCTAATTGTCTTGAATCCCAGCCAGTTGTATTTTATGGTTTTATTCATTGTTTAGTAATCAATCGAGTATCATTTCCCCCGTGGCATTTCCACCTGGTTGTGTGATGCATAAAATTCTCACGAATTCTGATTGAATTGAGAGTTTTCAATGGTGAAAGGTTGTGATGTTTGTTTTGTGCCGATGTGCACCATGCCTGGGTCTTTAATCACCTGGATAGGGTATTTTATTGCGGCCAACGTAAATAACATGCATCCTTTCTATTGTTTGTAACGTTCCTGTTACTTTGTTTGTCCTGTTTGAAGCATGGTGTTTGTTATTCCTAGCTGATTAAGTGGTGCGATATTAGCATGTAACAATTAGTAGATGTGTGGGCGGGACTCATTTCAAAAGCTACACCTATTGTCATTTTATTCTACATTCTATTCAAAATGTTGTTGGAAAACGATCAGTCAGTTTGCTTGTAAAAGGTAGAGCCAATTACAGGATTGTGACAGAGATGATGTATCCAAAAGTGTACATAAAATATTGATGTTTTCTCATGCAACCCTTAACCAGGCTCTTTCTGAGGCTGAATATTATATTGTTACTCCATCGTGCGATCATCAATCGCCAGCATCAAGCTTGTGACTGTCACATGACTTTTTGGGTTGGTTACCAGTGTCTCGTCCAGACTCCTAGATGCCCCTGGTTCTGTGACAGTAATTAGCAGTATTCCTTATTGATTGTACCTTCAAGCTACACACAGCCTTTTGACACTGTACGGTAGAACCTCTCTGTTGAGGACACCATTGGAGACCTGCAAATGCTGTCCTTAATGGAAAGGTGTCCTGATTATGCAGCAGTCAAATTCAATTGAAATGACCAATTTGAATTCAAGAGAGGGTGTCCTTAATAGAGAGGTCACTGCTGAGGGAGGTTTCACTTTACTTGTGTCTTAATTTGCCTGCCATTCTGTTTCTTCTGACAGAAGATTTTGTTGAAATCAAATTTGGTGCTGCCAGTTATCGTTGTGTCAATCATAGAGTGTAATTTTTAAAAATCATACGAGTAATAATTATCATGCTTAGAATTGAGTTTTGATCACAATTTGTAATATGTAAAGGTTCTCCTCAGTGGTTGGTATCGTGACAGAAAAACTGACATTGAATCAATGCGATAGGCTTGAATTGCTGGTTTTGTGCAAGTTCTAGAATATGCACATCGCCCAAGATTTTATTGGATGTAGCGATATGTCCATCCTGATGTAAGGGTTTTTATTTTGTATTGCATGACACATGCAATTGTGTAGATTTTTAAGTTGAAAGGGTGATTGTAATTTTCATTTTTAAATTGTAAATTATATCTTGTCGAATAGCCACTCGTAAAGGCACTGTGGCTTCTCAGTTTCAGAAGACCAGAGTCATTCATTGGTTGTTGCATGTATTTTGACACACTCTGTAAACTGAAAGTTGTGGCGACTCAAAATGGGTGAAAAGATCATTTTGAACATTTTTTTAGATTATACTTATAGGAATAGAAGAAACATTATACTGTTCCATATCCATTTCAAAATTTGTGTTATATCAAAATTTTACCATTCTCATTATAAATAGTTTTTATATACAGATGCAGATAGTTCATAACTAATATTTTCACCCCAAGCCAAATTTATTTCAATCATGTAATGCATGTACAATGTAGGTCCAAAGCTGAGAAGCTTTGGCCAAAGTTTTGGGGCGGAGTTTGCCCTCAACCCAACAGTCTCAATATCAGTATCATAGAGACTAATTCGATCACACCTATTTTAGACTTGAAAGGTGTTGCCCTTACAAAATCTACTGAAACTCTCTTTGGTAGGTATTGGGCCTGCATTGGATCAGACCAGCACCATGTTCTGTTGAAATCGCATTCAGACGGTTTTGTAAACTGGTGGAGAGTTGGAATCATGTATATTCCATATTAAAAACGCTAGTATAGTCATTTTCAACATTGATTTAGGTTTTTCATTTCTTTGTTTCTACATTCAATGGCATCGTTTAGCCTGCTTACTCAAATTTGCTTGGAAGTCTCATTGAAAAAACTAAATATATTTTGTGAATATATATTTGCCCTTTAACATTGATAACCCTCCCTCGAAACAAATCAAAACTAATGGGCTGCTTACAATTGAGCATCCCTCTCGTGCTGGGTATGTCAATTAAGCACCAGGGGGCTCTGCTCATTATCGTTCTATTTATAGCATACTGTAAATGATACTTTAGTATACTGTTACAGGCGGTGTACATTGTATCATTTGAGGACATACATGTACCAGCTCTAGCTTGAGTTCAGAAGCCAAATGAGTGTCTTCTCTTCGTAGACACTATCTTGAGGTAGAGTGCTCAGACCTGCTGTTCCAGGATTATCAGAATTATGGCATCTTGATCCTCAATGCACTGACATTGCCCAGCTTCCAGACAAAGGGTGTCAATGGCTATGGAGGCAATACCACTGGAGGTTCAGTATGAATTATGGAAGACGATGATGGAAGGTCACTGTGCGCTTAGTCTAGTGTCATTTTTGGTCTCACTTGCTGAGCCATCTGCCTCAGTCATCCTAGAGCCTTTTTTATAGTCATCTTGGATGAATATTTGGAACTCAAATCTAATCAGGCCTATTGATGAGGCAATGTTTGTTTTGAAAGAGTTAATGAGAGTGCCTGGGAATAGCAGGTGAATAATGATATTGCTTGTGCACCAGGCTGGACTGCATGATGGCTGCATTGAAAATCAATGAGTCGCGTCCTGTCGCCTTCCTGCCTGCTAGACATAACCATGTGGATGCACTTTCCAGCTGTACACCCAAGATTAGATGTCTGTTTGCCTATTGGCGGGAGACGTCAAGAAAAAAGAAAACCTAGTTGTCTTGGCCAACAATAGAGGGCACCGGGACTCAAGGGATGGAAACGTCTGTCATAAGGATGTACCGATGCTGCCTTCTTTGACGGAGGAATTGAGGGTACAAACAAATGGAGTGTCATCCATGGTTGTGCCAGTCTCTTGTCCAATTTACCAAATGGCCCTGGTTGTGACAGTCTCCTTGAAGGTTTCTGGTTGTGACAATACTTCTGTGAATGTATCTGCATTGTCTTCAACTCCTGGTTGTGCCCGTCTCATCACAATGGCCGTCCTTTATTGGTTGTCAATTATTCTTCAGTGAGCACCAATAAACAAAGTAAGAAAAACAACAATGCAATGTCCACAGATGTTTTGATAAACTCAACCTGTTTCCAGAGCTGATCAAATCTATAAAAGCCAGTCCCCTGTATCTAGTCATCTCCAGTGTAAGAACATATCATCAGAATCACTGATGTCATCCAGCGATTTGACATCAAATCAACCTGTTGTCCCTGGCATGAACTCCAGAGGCAGTCTATCCGTCAACACAGCAGGGAGTATTTTTAACTGATCAGCAGTCACAATGTGCCATGCAGCATTGTTTCCAAGACTATCAAATCATGTCCCCAATCAGGCTTTTTGTCCTCACGAACCTGTTCAAGCTTTGGTTGCACAAAACGATGATTGGGAAAATAATCACTTCAGCAACGCAGTCAATCATTATCGGGTAAAGAGTTCAAAACGTCAAGAGTATACATGAAGAACTAATGAGACTAGTCATCAACTTTGTTAGAGAAGAACCTACATTCTTTTGGGACGCCCTGTAAAGTAAAGCTCTCCAACTGTTTAGAGAACAATCTACTGTCTCTTGAGACACCGTGAATAGCCATCCACGATCCAGTACATCTCGCCCATGTAAGTGAACAACCTCTTGACGTTTGACACAGCCTAAATAGGAAGTTCTTGTCCTTACTTGAGCACAGCCTATATTTCATTGAGACACCCTGAATAAGTACGTTTGTATCCACTACGTCTCACTCTTGTGAGGGAACAGCCTGCTGTCGTTTTTGGACACCCTGGAATAGGAATTCTCCATCGAGTACATCCTGTCCTTGTCGGATAACAACCAACAGTCTTTGGAGACACCCCGAATAACATCTTCATTCATTACGTCTTATCCTTGTAAAAGAACAACCCTCTGATTCCCTTTGGGACACCCTGAATCAAGTGTTAAGAACAACCTACATTCATTTAGGACATCGTAAGTAACGAGATCGCCATCAATTTCATCTTGCCCTTATACGAGAACAAGCTATTACATTGTCTTTTGAGATACCCTGAATAGGGAGCTCGTCCTCAAGTACGTTTTGTCCTCGTTGAACAACCTAACGTCCTTTGACACATTGGTTATCGTTCTTGTTCAAGAACAACCTACTGTCTTTTGAGAGACCCTGAATAGCTAAATCGCCATCACCCAGTACTCTCTCAACGAAGCAGGTAGGTTGCTCTCAGATAAGGATGTGATAATCTTGATGAGTAGCTCCCTATCTACGTTAAATAAACGGTCCCGGGGCCAGAGTCCCGCTAGCCCATTATATAGCCTCGATCCGCTACGCTGTAAATATTGGTCTGGAGACCCCGCTGAGACTGGTCAACGAGAAGGTAAAATGGCCTGGGAGCCAAGCCGAGTCCTAGCCAGGGCAGAGGACGATTGTGAAGCATCCGACCGCCCGGACTCTGCCGCGTCTCGTCCATCGTCACGGACCGGGGCGGCCACCCCGCGAGCCCACTCAAAGCGTGAAGCTGTCGAAAAGCCCGGTCCTGGGGCCAAGTTGTCTCAGTAGACAGTAGGTTGGTCCCTTACAAGGACGATATGCACTGGATGAAGGGCTGGTTATCCAGGGTGTCTCAAAGGACAATAGGTTTTTCTCTTGCAAGGTTGAGACGTCTTAACTCAGGGTGTCTCAGTAGAATTTAGGCAGTTCGTTCTCCAACGAGAGCTCCCTATTCAGGGTGTCTCCAGACAGTAGGTTGTTCTCTAACAAGGATGATTCTTACTTGATGATGAGCTCCCTTTGAAGGGTGTCTCAAGCGACATTAGGTTGTTCTCCAACGGTTATGTGATATACTTGATGAAGAGCTCCCCAATCAGGGTGTCGCAAAGGACAGTAGGTTTTTCTCTACCAAGTACAAGACGTCCTGGATGGAGCGCAGGGTGTCTCAAAAGACAATTGGTTGTTCTCCAGCGAGGATGAGACATACTGGATAGATGATGACTAGCTATTCGGAGTGTCTTACTCCATTTCCGATTGAGGGTTCGATAGAATCTCAATCAAACTTCAACTTGATGAAGTACCAGTCATTCGCTGTGTCCCAAAGGACGGTAGGTTGTTCTCTTACAATGATGCGATGTACTGGATGAAGGGCTGGTTATTCACGGCGTCTCTCAAGGTCAGCCAATGTTGTCACGCTTTACAGCGCATGCATGTTTATTGGCCACGTGTTCAGTATAGAAACGTGTTCCCCAATAAATCAGCTCCTATGTCTCTATGCTTTTCTTCTCATGAATCAATGGGAGACAGTAAATCGATGGTTGATTTCTCGCTCTTATTGAATGAGGCAATCAATGCGGACCTTTTGCGCTTGCATTCTCCATGCAAATGTACTATGGTGAGATAGAAAACGTATTGGAAGAGCTTTAAGGGATCAGATACAACAAGAGCCGAAATCAAATCGCTGATAGATATTGTCTGTACGGCAATACTTTGTTGCTTGCAGTTGAAATTCACTGTTGTCAAACTCAGTTTTCCACCCTAATACGATATCTTACAGTTAGCGACGCAACGAATTGGACGTTGTATCTCTAGATACGTGTATGCCTAATCCAAGATAATGATATTGTCGATCAGGTCCAACTCCTCAAAGACCCCTTAATGATTTTGCACAGCCCTAATATCAGTCAACAAGAGATTCGATTTTTTGTTACCATAGCAACAAGAGCCCTTCACTAATCGATTTCGAGTTCGTTCCCTTTGAGGACGTTCATTCTCTCCTTCGTGATCTTGAGGCTTGATTGATGAAGCTGAGTAAATGTTTGCCATTGATAAAGAAATATCAAGATTGCTGAGGCGACTGCTAATGTTCTAGAATGAGAACTTAGGTAAAAGTCATGACAGTTTTGTGTTGGTAAGTTATTACATCCTGCATGTGCATCAAGGCCATTCACTCTGCACTTACCGAGCTTTATGTGATATTGTGCGATGTGTGCGAGGGGTGGACCATTCCGCTGACCCTGATATTCGAGGATTCGGCCAATATTAGTGTACCCTAAGGCTGGAAGTTGCCATTGCAGCTGTACGTTGGTGATCTCGGCATGGGGTGCTGGGAGCAATCCGGGAAATGTTATGGTGATTTTACGTCAATGCAGTTTTGGCATGGCGAGGTTGTATAGTCTTGGGATAGCCACATCTCGTTGCTTTACTTCTCAGTATCAGCTGCAACGGGTTAACATTTTACTTGATCAGAAATCAGTCTCTTTCTAATTAGAACCTGGTCATAAAATCACATGATGTCGACCGTGGCATCGAAACGTATGTTGTTTGTCCCCTGACAACATCGTATTATGGCATAGGCTGTTCATGATAGCGAGACACGTTTTTCACCGGCCACAATGGGGCACAACTTAATGATACCATCAGGTGTGAGCCGCTAAATTGGCTTAAATCGCATTATATATGCATTACAATTAGAAATAAAGGGAAAATCAACAACCGTTGATTTATTGTTCGAGCGACATGTTTTCTCAGTCCGATTGCAACATGGTCCGCTCAGATATTGCATTAGGAGTGGTCTTCAGCATATTCAGGTCGACAGTGTATAACGCTTCAGCGCTTTTCGAAACGACACTTGAAGACCTATAGTCTTCACCCTTGCTTTTATACAAAATACATCGTGGATCGCAGAACTGCATTTACAAGAAGTGTCCAGTTTGTTTCTGTTACTCCAGTTGTCATTTCCCAAGACAACGAATGCGAGGACAGTCTCCTCCAAGTAGCTTCCTGGAGAGAACCGTCTCAAAGTGTCACAGGACAGTCACCCCATGGTGTGCAAAAGCCTTTGTCCTCAATTTGTTGTGATGATCACTAACACCTGTAGATGAAAGTATCCCAATGCACTCCGTGTCACAACCGAAAGAGACATCTGTCCATTTAGGGGACGGACAGTCGCCTCAGCGAATGTTTATTACATTCCGGTCGCAGTGGACACGCCTAATCCTGTCGACCGGTTAAGACGATCAGAATGACGAAATCGACTGAATAGGAGTCTAAAGTTTCCTTGGAATCAATCTTGAATGTATGCTGTGCTTCAAGAAGAAAGATCCTGAAATCTTGAGTCCCATCTTGAATGTAATTCAACGGAACGTCTCAGCAAACAGACCAGAAACGGATGCCATTCCTTCGTACATTGGATACCCACCTCTCTAAATGCCAATTTATTCAAGCAATTTACAGTAAACTACCTGACGAGAGATTTGTTCCCAACGGAGTGAAACTGGTAGTCTTGTTGAGTCTATTGGTAGAAGGAACTGATGGGAAACTGATAGAGTGCGCGATCGGTATACCTTACACCTCAGGCATGTTTAGATTGGTAAACACGGAAAAAAATAAACGTATAGATCGCTGCAACGGCTGCTGATCATGTTTGTAAATTAATCACACTATCACCACCAAACTCATGTCGTATATTTCTACCAAGATACGTGGAGGGTACTCATTTAGAAATTGACGCATTGCGGAAGAAAACTCCCGTACACATGAACTATTAAGCTGCGGCAAACTTGATGGAGGAGAGTTGTACGCTAAAGTGCATTCGTTTCCTGGAACGTACGCTTTCATTCCCCTGACTCGATGCTAATGCAATAGAAGAGGTATTGGAAATATCGGACACGAGTCTCATATAAAGCCGGCTTCTTCCAAGGAGTGTCAACCAGGAGACAAGACTGTCTCCAACGTCTTAGCGTTTCGTTGATGCGAACACCCTCCCTATTATGGCTGGCAAAGCGCCCCCGTAGCTACGAATGACTGGGGAACTCTTGTTCTGTAAATTTGCTTGTGATGTTGGCAGGGAAGGGGGCGGCAGTTGCCCCTGGGCTGCCAGTGACCCTTCAAGCTATACGACAATGGCGGGGGTGAGGGGTGCGGTTGACCAATTTGTGCCAAAGTGCCAACGTTGATGATGACAACATTTTATAATGCATTTGAGAACCTTTTACCTAACAGTTTGCTGTCCAGTATTAATTTTGTGTTTCACCATGCACCAGATTACCTTCTACATAAAATATTGATAAACCATTATCGGGGTTTTCATTGTCAATTTCATGCTTTCAAACTCGTACGTGACTGCACAAAAGAAATCGCTATTTTGACAGAATATCCAGGCACTTCTAATCTGCAATAAATTTGACAAAGTCTGTCACTGCCATGTCGATTTATCAGCGGGGTGTGGCGGTCCTAAAGTCGTGATACCTACGCACAACGACGATAGATCGGCAAGCAAGCTGCAAACCTCGATGTCAACACTCTTGGCAAAGTTTGAAGATCCTTCAAACATAATGACTGATTCCTATTCTGCTCATTGCGAAGCCAGGTCCGGGGGCCGAGAGCCTACAAGGTCAGTGATCGCTGAAGAAGTTTAACCTTAAGGACGGCATGCGCCCTCCGGATGCGCTGCACGCGGCCTTGTCGATGACCGAACAGGAATACGACGAAATCCGGCTGCTCCGGGAGTCTCTATAAAATATCTGCTGATCAATTCGCATAATCATGCCGCGATTTGCAAGATCTTATTGATACTCGACCTCTGTTCACGGAGAGGGATTGTCACAACACACTGTCATGTTAGATCTGTCGCTTGATTGTGCTGATATTGTAAAGCTTGGTGACACGCGTGGGCGAAGACAACATTTCGCAAGTCGTCAAGTCTCAAGAATGTGATGACGCACATATGGGCTATTGGTATAAACATACTTTTTCCGTCAATAAAACCTGAAATAGTGAGCTTGAGATTCTTAGCTTATTTGATGCATATACGACGATAGACATGGAAGGCCTCTGCGCGACAATGACATTGGAGGTGCTGCGCAAGAAAAGAGACATGAGAACAGTCCCCTCGGATCAGACAGAGTCCGTCGGTGGCTGCCGGTTACTGTTGGGGAAACTGTACAACCTATTATTTCTTCTGATGAATTACTGTCATCACTCCTAATCTTTGAGAGTTAATTCCAAGAGTTAATGTACACACTCTTCTCGGTGTTGCGCCATTGACAGTGCTACATGCAAGCCCGGGCATCCAAGGCGGCTTAACATGTATACATCAAAGACAGAAAATGATCCTACCGCCTACATAACATGATCCCATTTCACTCTGCCTACGATCATCCAGACAAACGCATTTTGTAATGCCAAGTTATTTTTTATCAAGCATCTGACTTGAAAGGATTCTGCTAATGGTGAAAGTCTCAAAGGAGATGAGATTTTGCAGAATACAGTTTAACACAATCTAGTACTCCCAATACCGACACCTGCTTGTGAGACGAAGCCCCTTCCAACAACTGCATTTCCTGGAGAAGAAAAAGTCGTCCATTTGGGGTGTACGGTTTTGAAGAGGTGTCTTTAGTCGATATTGGTCCTCTCCCTAGCTTGATCTTTATGGAGATGAGCTTTGTGAGACAGGACTGGGCTGGTGATCAGGTGTGAAAGTGGTTGATTGCTATGTGGGAGATTTTGGGCATCAAACGAAAGGAGAATCTTGTTTATACGTCAGCCCAACACGTTTTCCTCTCGTCTGATAAGGCGATTTTCATGAGGGATGGGGGAGGAGGCTGACTTTCACTATGATCACTTACACCAGTGATTACTTTCCAGCGATTTTTACCATCTCCTGCCAAGAGGTGTCCTCCAATCGGCTGGTTGGTGGGGAAAGAGGAAGTCCAAAAGTTGTTTCATTCAGAATGCTGCCAGATCTAGAGCTAGAGGGACCCACACATCCAAGGAAGTGGGGCCTCTATCAAAGCACGACTGGGACAATAAGACAAAGATCAACAAAGCACATGATGTCTGTACATGAAATAGAATTTTATTCTCAGCAAATGAGAACTTCTTAACAATAATTATATTAAGATATATGTACACACTTTGAAAATGTCTAGGAATGTTTGCATTTCTAGACATTAACCAGCACCGAAGGGCTGTGACCTTGATATAAACCAAGGGGTACGTTGTGCACTGTCAGAAGAATAAATTAGAGTACTATATGTTCACTGGACATGCACACCACCCCGTCATTCGATACCGTTGGTGCAGATGAATGATAACATTAAGACTTTGTACATCCAGAGAGAGCGAATGGGGAAGTATTCACCGACTTCATTTCTACACACATGCAGCTAAAATGAAGCTAACTTACAGCACATACATCACTACACGATATGAACGAAGAATTTACAATATGGCGATGGTGCCACCTCTATCCACCATGGTGCCACCGCGAAAAAACCTGCACTGGACCGAGAGCTCTCCTATAACCAAATACAGAACTTGGAATTCCATCACACTGGTACTATGTACCCTTTCTTTCACCTCGAGTAATGATTGTAACTCATTTCTGATGTCAATCTTTTGCAATCTAAATACCAGTAGTCGCTTTTATTGTTAAGACTCTCAGTCCAAGAGGGGCAAACCCCGGATCATTTTGTGATACTCCTATACATCTTAAAATACTTAGCACCAAGTCTAAAGTTTCCCTGATTCATTTTATACTCCTTCCTGACCTACATTGACCATACAAAACAAGGTCATTCCAGTTTGTTTACTGGTCAAATAAGATGAGAGGGAGTTAGGATACAACTGGGAGGTTTGATTACCTTCAGTTGTGGAATCACCAAATCCAATGAGAACTAGCCCACTATAAGTTCAAGTCAAAGACACCAGTGTAAAATTTAGTCCAGAAAAAGGTCATATCAGATACTCGGCCCTACCTAGGAAAAGGACTGCTGAAGCTTTGTACAGTTCTTTGGGAAGGCAAGAGTATTTTTGATACCTAAAGCTCAGTTGATATTGGGCCCAGTCTGCAGAGTACCACCAACTTTACTTTGAGAGTGGCTGATCTGACACTATTCTTGGACACCCTTAAGAGATCAAGCTGACACCAGGAAGTCATGAGAAATATGTTTATGTATACATCTCCACAGCTGTTAACAATGTATTATGCAAAATGTACCATCGAAGGGCTGACAAGGCATTCTATCACTGAAATTTTCACTTTGGTGAACTTTCAGGAGAAGATAACTGTCAGCCCTTCAAGGGTTAGATAAGGGGATAATAGCGTTTTTACAATGGTGTCAATGACAATTTGTGGGAAAGTTACCATTGGTCTGTGTCAACATGCTGTAAGCTGGCCCCCGTACATCTCAAGATGGTAATAGATTCTTACATAGTACAATATCATTGGACATCTCTGGATCTATGATACTTATGATATGTTTGATTCAATCATGTACATGTACAATCCTTTAATGGAGCATGCAGTATAGAAGATTGAAGTGCACAAAAATGGACCACTTGGTTGGAACAGAAGTTGCCCATTTAAAACCGAGACAGCTGACCACCCACGGCCAAATACCCCCTTCTGAACACACACAACTCAACATTGAAACTACTGAAAAATATCACTGTTACAGTTGTACTGTGGTCATAGAATAACTGACCAAGGCAAGAGATCAAGTTGGTGCAATGTGCTAAGTAGAGCTGAAGCTCATGCTTACATCAGACCAGCAGTGTCATTGAACAGTCTTCAAACAGAATTTCCTGATGATTGAACGTGGACACTGCAAAGTGCTCGACTGCAACTGAAGCACTGAAGATGACATCTTCCGCCACCCGACATCAGCTACTACTTTGCACTGATGATCAATAACAAGAAGAGATTATATTTTGTTCTCTCAGAAATAAAATGGCAGAATCTCTTCTTTTGAGCGTTGAATAGTTTGATAGTATAACATATCCAACTGAGCAATCAGATCTCTTCTGGTATGTTTTTAGCAGCACAAGTGCATTACCGTTGACAAACATGACAATTTATAAAATTGCTTTATCTAAGAGGCATACTGCAGCATTCTCAGAATGCAATAAACATTGTATGTGGTCGTGCTTTTGTAACCTGACCCAAGTGATGTTACGATGGTGATGGTCCCTTTAATTATGAACAGATCTCTTATGAGGGAGGAATGAACAAATTCATAGATTTTACATCACGGCGCTGCCTTTGTAAGTTTATACCGGGATGTTGTTGGTTATATATGTTATAGGTGGGTGATGAGCATCCACACGGCCGGATGATAATATTTGGCCTGAGTTTCACCAAGCTTTAAGCTTGGAACAATTCCTCAAAGCAATTTAATAATGGCTGTGATATAGTGTATCTTGATCTCGACTCACCGCTACATAGCATTCTCTCTTGAGTTGTTTTTCAATACATGCAATAGGTCAGTCAAAATTTCTATGAAACTTTTGAAAAAATTTAAACATATAGATATATTTGACATGCAGACCTGATATTGACAGAGGTGAAAAAAAACATGTTGCATATACATTTTGTATTGAATAAATAGTGTGTCATTATTAAATTATGTGTGCATAAATTATCATTGTGCATATGGCCCAGATCAAACAAAGGCTGGAACTACTAAAGGCATTGTACAATTCATTTTAAATGCATTGCAGTAATGTTAAGTGCATGCAACATGTTTCGAACACCTTTACACACAAAATATACAGTAGTTTCAATGTTGATATCTTCTATACTGTTACAGCAAATGCAAGAGCAAAGTAATGACCTATCATAGGTCAATGAACACAATGTGTTAATCAAGTTATTGTGACCATTTCAAAACTATCACCAGCCTCAGAAATCATACACTCAGTGTGTACAGGTTTGGACATCACCCTACAGTTTCACTGTGAACCAAGCTTGGTTCTAATGCAGCAATCGCCAAGAGACAAAATATACCTCCACACCTGAGCTACGCTTTGAATGTTAGTTTTGAAATTGTCTTAAGTATCACATTTTATTCTTGAATGTTCCAGTGCTAAGTTCCCCTTAATCAACCTGTCACGTGGATAGTAATCATATCGCAACCATTCAGTTGCCAAGGCAACCATGTTGGTCACTCCATCAATGAGCACTAATAAAAAATTTACACAAAATCAGACAATACTTAAAACTGATCAGAGAAAAACACAACAAGGAATAAAATCACAAGATTTAAACATCAATAATCGAGCCATTCACTCGATTCTAAAGTTGATGGAAGTTACATCATTTGGTGGAAATTATCAGCCATGTTTGTTTCATTTCCTCACAGGCCACCATACTTATTTACAGATTCAATGCCCACCTACATTATAATGTCAATGTATAAGTAAGGTGTACCACAGGGGAAACTTTTTAAACGACCAAATTATGGCAGACACCGATTGTGACAACCTCATTACCAGTGGTTTTATAGTCCTGGGAACAAGTTCAGGATGGCAAAGTCTTTTATTCTTCTACAAGTTGTGTAGTCAAGTGACAGTGTTGTATCAAATGACTCAAATGAAGAGAAACGCTATATTCTCATTCAACTGTGGCCCATGAATATTTACAATACATGCCATTAAAAAAATCTCCAAATTCATACGTCTATCCATTAAGGGGGAGAATACAGAAGTTTTCCGAGATCAAAACGTTTATATTAATAACAGCTTTCACAGACCAAATATTGCAAATATGGAATACAACCCTATAGTTTTGAACCAAGGGGAATCAAATTATCAGATTTCAAAATTCTCCCTTGTAAGGGACACTCTCGTGATTTAATATGCCTATGGCATACAGATAGAAGACTGTGTCGCCACCCTGTATACAAACATTACACTATAATGGGGGGGTATGCATGAAATTACAGCTGTCAAATATACAAGACACCTGCAGATATGACTAAGTTGTTGAATGCACATCATATTCACCAGGGTAACCAAAATCCCAAGCAGTTTGGCACATATATTGCTGGTGAGATTCAAGTTGAATTTGCATTGGTTTTCCGTAATGGTTTACATAATTTCCCATTTCACACTTGCACGTACAATTACAGTTACACCTCGAGCTCCGAGTTCCATAAACAGGATTGGATCCGACGCCCTCCGACACTCTTGCCTGGACCATCATGGCAGAAACAATAGCTAATGCACCTTATTTGTCATACTGTCAGCAAAGCTGCATAATCTCGGAAGATTGCCTTCTTTTCTACCGAAGTCATACGTCGACCGAGTTTCCAAAGATGGCAAAAACATGCGTTTATGTTATGATGGTCAAGAGCAACCTGGGCTTTTTACTTTCTCACACACACATTTCTTACCATAAACTAGTATTGCTATTTAATTATACTTATCGCTCATTAGGATAAGTGCATACAAATTACTATGTTTCACATGGGTCTTCTCCACAAGTAGAGAAGTTCAAATATACATAATATAATGGCAAAATGATGGTTTGCAATTTTGAAGAAAACAGTAGGGGGTTTTCACTGACACTGACATCGAGAATTTTCATTTTTTGAAAAAATATAGATGTCATAACACTTGGAACACTCCTTCACTTGACAAAAGTGAGGTGGCAAACTGCCCAGGGCTTCACATACAAACACTGTATTAAGTGTGACCTCATTTGAATGCAATGTTCCAAGTCTTACAGCATCACTGTCACTTCAAGCAAAAATCTTTGAAAGCCAAGCTGTACGAAATCCTTAGTTATTCTTAAAATGCCACTGGAGGGAATTAATAGATAAGTTCAGTTCATAATAAAACCTTTTCTTACATACATCTGTATGCAATTCATCATTTTTGTCCTTACCTCGGTATCATTGGGGAAAAGTACATGGGCATTCTTGAAAATAATCCCCTGAAAGAATTGTGTAACTTAAAATTTCAATTTTAAAATCTTTTTACAATTTACAATTCGAAATTAAGAATAATTATAATTTACATTCTACATCATTCATTTTAAACAAGAGTATGCTGTTATCCTTCAATAAAACAATAATTTGCACATTTCAATAAAACATAGAGCATTGATTAAATTGTGGGATACCTGTGCCGACTTGGGCAATTCTAAAATTTGCTGAGTACAGAAAATTTCATTATTAAACTCAGAAGTGCAGTCTTATATACAGAAGATCAATAATAGAATTAGCTTTGAAGGTCAATTCAAAGTAGGTTAATACTTGACCCCTAACACAAGGTATTGGAACATGCCTAAAGAAGTGTATTGGCAAAAGATTCTGCAAAACCTTTTGTCCGTCAAGATTTCGGAAAGAACCCAAACTTGTACACAATGTCATGTAGGAAAGAACACTTTTCATTTTCCTTGATAATCATGTCAATGTCATGCGAATAGGTATAATTTCATAGGTATAATAGATCTATTAGAAAAAATAAACAGCACGTTATTGGGCAAATTAAAAGGGAAACTATCACAACTGACAAGTCAAGTGACAATCTGATATTGAGGAAAGGGAAACCCATTAGGACAGTTGATTTCTTTGATCTGTACAACCTTTATATTTGGAACATTCTAATTTTAATTTTGAACATTTTATACACAGAAAATACTGTTTTACTTTCAATCTATATCAATATCAACTTCCAGTAGCTGCACAAACCTTTCTATAAGCCTGGTAAAGTACATGTAGGTAAACTGTACATTCTATATTTCGCTAATTTCACAGCACTTTTTGAATTTGTTCTTCACTCTTGGCAAAACAAAGTACCTAACAAGTTGCTCCAAAAAACGTCCCATCAAAAAATGTCTGCAATCCATCATGCAGGGTGCATGCAAAGTATTCCATTAATTTCTGCACAGATCATCAGTCTACAGTTTATAATACACAATCACCACTTTGAAATCATTTTGGAAAAACCATTTTCGGAACATCTTGTAGTCTACATTGTATAACATAGCACAATACAAACCCATTAGCATACATGTATACAGCATTTCACAAATTGCAATTGCTAAAGATAAGATATCAATAGCAGAGTCAACCCATCACGTATTTTTAAATGACAAGGGCACTTCTTCCTACTACATTGCAACATTAGCATTTTCAAGCAAATAAGTTCATAAAAAGAATTCGTCAATAATTTTTTTTCATTCAATATTAAATTAAAGAATAACATTAACAAGGACACGGACAATGTTCTTTCAAGGAACTAACAAGGTAGACAGATACCTTTCAGTAGCGAAGTAGGACTTATCAATTTAAAATAAATAAATATGGCAAAGTACGTCTGCACTTTTGTTGTGCAGCTTTCCATGTTATACAACCGTGACTGTTCATTTGGAGTATTTTTCACGCTACATGAAGCTTCAATTCGAGAAATGGGATGTTATTTCCTTTGAAAGCGCATGCCGGGGGCATGATTTCAACATTATCTAATGAAAGCAAAGTACAATTCTAGATGGGATTGAAATATTACTTCATCGCACTTCGCAGACATAAACACAGTCCATAGAAATCACCATGGAAACCGTATTTTTCTTTAAAATCTATGCGCCAATGCTTTGGATTTCTTGCATGCTACATTTGGGCTTCCTGTTCCATTTCATCTCATTGAAGTGATCCAGAACATTTAAAAAACATGTTAAGAGCTACCACTATCCAAAAAGGCATGGACCAATCTGATAATTGATCCTCAAACATGAAATTGTTCCGCTCATAATGTCATATGCACCCTGGAGAACTCCTGATGGTACAAGAATTAGGAGCAAAATTGGGGTAGCAGGTCAAAAGGAAGTAGGAGAAAGAGGCATGCATCATTAAGGTGTTTTTTAAACATTTTTTTTCAACAAAAATATTCCCATCCCAGTAAACATCCGCATTCTCAAACCAAATTATCACCACACCAAATAAATATTTGACACTCGAAATGCAGCACAGAATAGAAAGATGTTTTGGAACTGATTTTTTTCAAAGTTGACAAAGAATATCACTACCACTTTAGCATGGCCATCAAATTAAGTATTCCTTGCATAACAATAACACAGTATAATCCATGGGTTCCTGTGGATCAGGAGATGAGCTTTTGGCATTCCTTTTCATTGAACCAAGAGGGTTGACCTTTTGGCAACATGTTCATCTATTCATGAACTGTAACAAGCCACCCTCATCCCCATGACAGTCTTCCACCGAGATGATCTCAACCAAAAGCCAAGAGCTCAAGGTCAATATACACATCGACTGGCGTATGCTCTCATTTCTAACCACACCATGCAAAGTTACTGATTATGCCCTGGTAAGACTAAGCCATGTTTAGTGTTCATGAAAATGATGTCAAATTAGATATATAAATTCTTGGATATAACACACCTGTTGAAAACGGTATTAAATTCAGGAAATAACTACACATATTTCTATACACTCTGTATAGTACTGGAGAAAACTTCGGGAAAACAAAAACTGGAAGTGGAATCGCTGTCGTAGACAATAATGGCGTACACATGTAGATCTAAAAAATTTGGAGACTTTTCTTAGAATATTTGCATACAACTATCTAGACTCTAGAGGTGATACTGTTGTTTTACAGGTGGCGGCACCTAGTGGTGTATTGCAGAACTCATGATAGCGTAAGGTTTCTTGTGCTAATGATACAGACGCCAGGCCCAGTGTCGCTCGACCCGCTCTGGATGCTGCTAAGGTCATCACTATCACTATGATTGCTGTTGTAACCGATGATATCGACTTCATCTGAAAGACACAAAGGGATGAGAACATGAGATGGGTTACTTTTTTTGAACGAAATACAATTAAGTATACAGCATATTATTCAAGGCCAGGTTCTAGACAAGAAATACCACAAATTTCAGATTGGTGACTTGAATGAAATTGTCAGCAACATGTTCAAGCGGCACCTAAATAATACTCTTTGTACATTTACATCCATTCACACTCGCAGATGCAGTTACCGCCAAACATCTTTCTTCATTTCATCACATCTTCACGCATCACATTCTCTCTGTACCCCACACAATCACAGTCCTCCACAGTCACAATATGCAGAGCTGTAGACTGATATTTCCACCACCCAATATGAATCATGATTCCCCTAAGTGCTGTCAACAGTGCCAGACCATCAAATCAACCAACAAATATTTTTTGCAGAACATCTTGATGCATATTATCACTCACTTGCATGAAGAATCTAACACAAATCTAGGGGAAAATATCATGAAGAGGTTGTGCCAGAAATGAGAAAAGGTTTACAGGGCAATTGTCACTTATCTCATTCTGGTATGTACCGAATAGGTTTGTGTACTATAATACATCATAAAGCATGGCATCATCAGGCCAAGCAAGCGTCTATATGTACTGTATGCATGTATGCTCTGCATCAGATGGAATAACATGTAGGTTTAAATCAGGGAGAGCCAAAAACATTGCGTTCCAAACAGCTGCAAATGGTCACTTTACAGCAGGCCTACTCATAATCATTTATAAATATTACCCGCATTGAAAAAATGTTCAGTTTGTACTACCCTGGGAATACGATATTGCGGTCATAACCATATTGCACATGCAATTAATGTTGTGTGGTAATAAAGTTGGCGAAATTGATATTTGACTTGGTAAGTGGTGTATGCTCCAGTCTGAAGCTTACATGATAGTGGACATGCCGAAAGGCGAAGAACCAACGACCTTCATGAGTGCAAAAAAACCTTTTTGGATGCTAGACATCTTTCGGTTGAACAAAAACAAGGAAGGGTTACAAAAACAATAGTGGGAAGAATTCCAGGTGAACTGATGCTCTCCCAATTGTCATAGGCCTACCTTGTGCTAATCAGGCACAGGTATGTTTGTCATCAAGCAGGCCAGCAGCTCGTGCATATGAAACCATGTATTAAAAGTAAGATGTACCTATATCGATTTATCATGAACATGACGGCCTTCATCCTTCATTTTAGCATCTGTTTTCATGTGCATCATAACAACAATAGGTAGGCCTTAGCCTTCAATCCAGCGGCTTAGTCTTCGTCATAGATACTTTTGTTTTCTTACTAGCAGATTGCCTGATGTACAGGGCATGATTCTAATGCACACCCCATGTTGTCCCTTGGGCACATAGTTCTGTTCTACATGCAGGCTAGGCTTACCTTTAGAATTTTGCGCAAAAGTGGCCAGGTTTCGAGGTAGGCCTACATATTACACACTAGCAGTAGCACCACCAGCTCAAGGTTATCCTTCCAAAACAACCAGTAAGTTAGTATTTTAGTACCCAAACTATACAATGTACTTATACATGTAAGCTACCTTGATTTGAAGCAGGTTCACACTTGGATTTCACAAAACAGTCCTGGGGGTAAAATCTTCTATCACTCAGTGACAATGGTTTATAGCTAGAGTATAAAAGTATGCATTGTGTTTCAACAATGCCTCAATATTTTTGAAAGACCTGATCAAACAGCAAGCATGTTGCCAACCTGTTGTATATTGATAGGCCTGCATTTTCTCAGACTGAAATCTGGGCCACTGAACAAATATTGATGCTTGTACTCCTTTTGAAATCAGAATGAGAATAGGAATATTTGATGAGAAATTCAAATATCATACTTTATTATAATATGCCAACCAACAATGACATAAATCACTAGTAAAATGGGCCCTATACTGTTGTGGCCACCAAAATAAAACAATGTACATTATGTATTGAGGATCTGTGTAAAACATTATGACAGTTGACACTATACTACTGGGTGTATACAACAACAACAATAGAATTTGGTGCACAATCCACGAGACTGTCACAAGTGGCATATAGCCTTTTGCCCCCTCGGTGAGAAAAACATCCACGATAAAATTTAACACAACAATCAAACCATTTCTTTTTTCTAACAGCAGTAACAACACAAGTTTACATTGTCAGTGGTAAGAGATGTCAGAGTGACGAACTTCTTTTTTAATGTGTCTGCAGGACACTGAATGATTCCTTCTCAGGATAACAATGATGAAATGTATCAGTTTTCTTCCTCAGCCATAGCAAAACGTGTTGTTTTTTTCATGTCAGGAAAGTAGCACAGTTGGCAGAGAGTGACACTTGCAACTAGGGAAACCATAACTCTTAGGCATACCATTGACTGCCTGGCCAAGCTAAACTTTTCATGTCGGAAGACTGAACTTCAAATCAAACCCATATTTGGTGTCGATAAGCTTAAAAATGTATATCCTATTTTTTGGCTTTATGTGCCAATATTCTGTATGAATAAAATTAGGCCATATATTGTAAGCAAGATGATCATGTCCCTAGATAGATTTATGGCCGATATTTTCAAAGCGTGTGTTAAGGTTTTTCTAAAGAATGCCAAATGGAATGTATGACCCATCCTTTCACTTTCTATTCATGATCCTGTGCATGTTATGACAAACTATGTGCTCATTTGAAAAATATACAAATATCACAAATTCAATGCCAAGAAGTATAATTGACGCCTTATAAAAATGACATATAATCTATTAAAACTAAGCTTCTTTTTAGAGGCTTTTAAATTTAGATCAGGTCCTGTGCCAAAACCAGTTTTTAAAAAAACAAAGTTGGCATACTTTTTTTAAAGAGCAGTTTTAAAGAGCATACCACTCTTATTCATCCGCTTGCTACTTTCTATCCTGCTATTCTAGCTGCACAAGGCAAGGCTATTAAAACAGAAAGCCAATGCACCAGGAAGGAAAAATCTGAAGCAATTAAAGCGAGAATGGCATGGCCCTTTGGCTTGCACAGGTAGACCTATAGGTAGATAAACCACCCTGCAATAAAGCAGATTGCATGTCCTTGACCTTGGAATGGGCAAACCGATCATGAAAGCCTGGAAACCCAAGGAACTGATCAGGTTTGGAGATGGTTTGATCTCCAAGTTGAATTGATAGGAGATCTAGGCGGACGGCCGAGCAGACAGCTTGATAAGTCACGCCTGAGAGAGATTTCTACTTTCAAACTCAAAGATCGTATTTGATCAGTTATCTATCACCTGGACAAAATTAGGTTGTGCGATTTTGAGATAAATCTATTCTGATCATCAAATAAGAAAATCTGTGTTAGTTGTATAAATATAGGACAAAAGCTATTGTCAAATCTCCAATCTGTTGGTCCGAAACTCAGCTGCCCTTTCCACTGGGCCGTTGGAACATGCGCCAAACTTGGCACACGCCAAATGCCATGACAAGAGGCTCGTGCAGAACTGAATTCAATAGACCACTTAAAATTTGTGGACCAATCTGATCCTCGACAACAAAAGCAATGTTCAGCAGCAATTCAGTGCATTTTCAATTGGTGACAAAGGAGTCATTCTGATCTGACCTGGAGTAGGGCTGTATTTAGAAAGGCTGCAGGGTAATAGCCAGCAATCGGATACAAGGACTGTGGTGGGAACAAAATGCCTGTGACCTGGCGCGGTTGGCTCTGATTAAGAACCCAAACACAAAAGCAGTTGCCGAATACACTCCTGCCATTTTCGGTGGCACGTGGCAGCCTCCTCTCGCGGATGAATGGATGCTCCATTTTGCAATTTATTCTTTACCCTTACTTAAAATTCATGGCTGATGAATCTATTTCATGCATCACAATGCAAACATCTGCAGACCAACTGTGGGGAGTAGCCCTGGCACACTTTCCAAGATAAAACCCTTCATTCTTGAACTGAGAATTCCAAACAGACAAAAACACTGTCATAATGATCACCTGTGATAATTATGGTGTGACAAGAAGGAATGGATACACCGTGTGGTGCGAGAGTGGAGAATAAAGGATTCTTGTGAGGACCACATGGTCGATACACGTTGGACCTTTTTTCAACAGACACGAGCCTGTAGTTCTAGCCACTAGACAGTACACCATAAGCAGAATAATCAATTAGCAGAATTCGACAGATCAGCTTTGCAAAACTGAATCTTGACCATGAAGTTCAGCATATAGCCATGAATTCCTAGTTCTTATTGTGCTGAAAAATGTCTAATTCAATCTTTAATTTCAGCTTTCCTCGTCATTTCAACTTCACACATGTTTAAAAATCCTTCTGGAATCATGGAGATAGCTGCTTACCACACATTTTACTCGCTCTGCTGAGCAGTGCCCAAGACAGAAGTCACTACCCTCAGCATTTAGTTTATTCCATGTCAACTTTTAACGTGCACATGAAACCTGTATCAAATCTGTTTCGTGTCTCCCCCTTTCCTTTGTATTCACCACCTCATTTTTATGTAACACCCAATCAATATCGTGTGGTTGTTTCATTCACTTGCGAGCAATGCTAGCCGTGCACACTGCGCTCAAACTTGCTACTGCTATAGTGCTAGCGGATCACTGCCGTGTTGCTATGACGTCAATCCGTGTTGTACAAAGGTATGATAACAAAATGGATAATGCAATATGGAGGAAGATTGCCTTTGGTGGTATGTACTTTGTGATGGACAATATTTGCATCGTATAGTTTGCTGACGTCTGTCGCAGGAATAAGATGTGTGCTTTTTTCAATCTACGCTAACATAATTTAACAAAAACATAATTATATGTTGAAAGGTCCAAAGTGACAACATATGTGCACTTCACTCATCCCTGCAACAGAATTCAGAGAAGCAAAGATTTACTAGACCAAAGTTCGTGGCAAATACTAAAATGATTCTCTTCGAGCTAAGATTGTTAACGCTCAAGGTACGCATTTCAAATAGACGAGTTGCCTTTGGGATACTGGCCAATGTTATAATAGTCCATTGTTGTTACATTCCCCAAAATAGCCATCTGTCCTTGACACTCACAGTCAATTTCATTTGTAAAAGGGCAAGTTCATCACGTTTTTTCGAGCAATACACAAAGCTCAATGCATTCATTGAGGATGAAGTCAAGAGAACAATCCTCGTTTTATATTTATAGACCATTCGTGAATACAGCACCACAAAGGTGAGAATGCCAAACCCTTATAAAATTTCAACAAGAAATAGAATTGAGCGTGATGCAATGCGAAATTATCAACCATTCTATTTTTTAATCAAATTTAGAAACAGAATTTGCGTGACAATTGTGTAAAGAGTTAGCACTAGCAGACCGATGCAATTGATCTTATTTTTGAAATTCATCGATAGGAGCAGAAAAGTACAGCACTCTTTCATTTGGATTGACACGTGATACATCATACAATCATTATAAATAAGTAAACCAAATTCAATCGATCGATTGCCATCGTCGAACAACAATACTCTGTAGTAACGATCTGCTGAGCCCGAGTTCGTCCTCCTACATGCACATCCACTCGTATCCCGATCACCTCATTTTGAGGTCAAGGTCACATAACGGTAATGTTTACATACAGAGAGGAGGAAATCAATACTTATGGAGGGATTCATGGTTACTGGCTGCCACTCTGTTATTTGGTATACAACATTGACACAGGATTGAATTTTACTGCCTGAAGGCAAGCAGTTGCCACTCTTCTTGGTGTCAGTGAGAATTTCGGAAAAAGTTAGTACTTGGGGGAGGAAGAGGGGTACCTAATAATGTGTAATCATACTATACAGGCTGGTGGCTAGTACCACTCAATATGCTTACTGGCTTACTAGATTAAATTTGACACTTATATGTTTCTGAATAAAAGAGGCTTAATAATAATATTGCTAACAGCTAATCCTATATTTGAGTTTGCAGGGACTCTTGATTGAAAACCTTTACAGGTTTTTTAAACTTGAACCCTGGATTAGCCCAACAAATCTCGGATAGTTGGCAATGGTACAGAGAACTGGGAAATGATTTTTAAGGTCACACCTGATTACATAGGTGGTGATAGCAGCATACATGTACTTACTGCACTACATTTTTCGGCCTAGCCAATGGTGTCAGTTTTCACTTGTTAGCCTACATTGAAGACTGAGCCCTTGGATACATAAATTTAAAACACCACAAAAATGAAACTGAAGGGTATTGTCATGACTCATAAGTGTCGAAAGAGCGGCAAATCTCAGCTTGCATCAAAATTTGCATCTGAAAACTCTCCTACCCAGATGACACGTGACCTGTATATAGAGGATTCCTATTTCCACCTGATGGTCCCAAATATAAAAGATTTTGGCAATGAAAATCAGCGGTTGTCTGTGGCTGGGTGCACAAGGTCTATTGTCCATCCACGTTTCTGCTCTGGATCTGTGAATGATGCTCCAATTCTTCCCATTATTACCTGAGGGTTCCTGAACCATTCTCAAGGATGATTGTTGCCATGTGCCAAATTTAGCCAATGCCACTTCATAAGGTGCGATTACACAAAGCTATGTTTCTTTCAAACAGTTGGATTTGGCGCACAAATTCCTTGTTCGTTTTATTGTGTAACATTTTTCAACATTTCAAAGTTGCAGACCAATGAAATCTTATTGCACTTGGCACTTGCCATGAAATAGGTTGATGTCAATGATGACACTGGAAGCTGGAGCATGGGCAGTGGTCACCAAGTAGTGACATGAATTTCAGCGTTTTCAGAGTTGAGGATGAGATATTAAAAGGCGGCTGTGCAACAAAAACCATCATCATCAACTGTTTCAATGACAATAATGGGGGTACATGTATATGTAAAATGCAATCCTTCTGTATGAATTGAATGAAGGCTTTGTGTCCAAACAACATGTGCAGTGTCCCCCGTGAAACAAAGGCGGAACAGTTGATCTCTCTGACATCAATCAACACACGGTACAGGCACTCATTCGCTACTTTCATGCATACCATAAAGTAAAACCAAAACACATTCATGAAATTATTGATTTGTAGTCGCTTTCATAATGAGAAACATGGAATTCAATATCATGCAATGCCACATCACAGAGCTGTCACACTCTCAATCATTTCCCATTCATATTCTCCAGAAGGACCATTCTGATTGGTACTCCTCCTGTCTTCATGGTTTGGATTTAATTCAACAAGCAGTAATGGGGAAATTGGAGAAATAAATCAATATCATACCAACTAAACAGCAACAACAAGCAGTACTGTGTATGCAGTATGACTATTGTTCAAAGAAAACCTGTGAGTACATACATCATTTTTGCAAACATGTACTATGTACAACTGGCTGTGCAGTATTTTTTACAGAAAAATCTACATAATTTGCTATAATGTTAGGGCTTTGGCCTACCATCGTTCCCATATCAAAATATTGGCCAACCTTCCGTCTTTCTAAACTGTAGTTGCAACACCATTTTCTATCCTTGTTCAAAATGTCATGACCTGGTCAAAAGTTCAGCATAGGCTTGATTATTGCATGAAACAGGTTGTAATGTTGGCGTAAGCAATTACTCTTTTTCATGTAATACCATCCAGGGTAGCCAGCCGAAGTTCTGACCTTTGGCTTTGCTGCAATACCTTGCACTTGGCTCAAGTCTAGTTCTCAAGAGAAGAGATGGCAACATTCAGCGATTCATAAACATTCTCCCATTCAATGTCACACAGTCATTCAAATAGACGTGAAACTGTTATGGACTATTTCATGGAACATTTTTCACACCGTCTAAAAGAAATAATTCTTGGAAATCAAGATACTCACCAGATTCCCCTGATTCCGATGTAAATGAATTAGTAGAAGATGTGGACGTTGTAGTGGAGTTGCTGCATTCACTAATACTGCGTTCATTTCGCACACGATATGCTAAATTTTGCTCATTCAAGAGTTGTTCTAACCTTCGACGGAGGTACCGCTGTTCCCGATGCAAGTTTTCTTTCACCGAAGATTGCTTTTTTTCTTTATCCTCTAAAATCTGAAAGTAGATACATAGAAATGGGTAAAAAATCTTCCCAATAAGATTAAAGTGACTTGACATTAACACGGGTTGAAACTTTCTTTTAAGAATTCTTAAAAGTCTATTTTTAGAATCTCTCAAAACTAGGAAGGACTTGATTTTCTTTGTTGTTTACTAAAATGCAGTTCTTGTTTACAGATCTTTGCATCACCTGATTCTATTTTTAGCCATACGTGTACACCTTCATGTAACCTCATTCTTTTCTGAAAAAACCACAACCTGGATTTATTACATGATATTATTAGCCACTGTATTTGAAATAAATTAAGGCCTGCACCAGCTATGCAAAGCTCACCAGTGGACAAGCTAAATCTGTAAACGGTCTTCAGAGCTAGGGGACCCCCCCCCAGGAGTCATCAATCACAAGTCGACTGCACATGACCAAGGTCAATGAATATCACAGATAATGCACACTTCTGCCTGTGGCCCAAATAAACAAAATTTAGGAACAAGTTTTTTTGACACACTTGACTGTGAGTACAGCAGATGTTCAGGCCCAGCATAGACCATAACCTACATTTTTATAGGCTCTCAGACAAGGACTGAGTATAGGCCTACATAGACTTGTCATGACTGGACTACTCAAATATCAATAATATGACCAGCCCTGACTGGTATGTAGGTCTGGTCACCTTTGATTTTGCTTACTGACTATGAATAAGCGTAGTGACTTGTTTGATATAAATCAATAAGACAAACTGAAGGAATGGCACCGGCAAGCCCTCCCTGCCAATTTTCTATTTGGGAGGGAGGGGGTAGACAAGCGTTTCCTACAATCGACAAACTAATAACTCATTCTCAGAGGATATCTACCTGATGTAGGTTTCTATCTACATTATAAACTACAGTGATACACATAGCGCCACTAGACAATGAATCCCAACCACCAAGGCAGGGAACTCATTGTGAACATTTAGCGCCAAGAATGAAATAATATGGATCAATGCTGTTACTAGGGTTACTGACTTTTAAGTGTGCCATCCAGCACTGTACTGTGCGGCCAGGGGGACCCTATTGTTCACCATAGGGAAGACAAGTGTCACTGTTTGAGTGTAGTAAAGTAAAAGATATTGGAGCCAGAATTTTGGAGGGAAAACATCATTCATATTCAGCTGTGGGCAAACCACATTGTTACAATAGTCAACACTGGATCTGGAAGACACAATTTAGCCATTGGAATGCATTTGGAAGTTCTTGCAAAGCAATTGGCTTGAATTGGCTGTTCATCACCGTTGGTGATGTTTTGATGAGAGTCAACGAGATATGCTTAGACTCAGAGGACAATATACAAACCTTTATGAAAGACTTGGCTTTGGTCAATAATCCTAACGTTGTATGTCGATTTGACTCAGCCGTCAGTGGCACCATATCTTTTAACCCTTCAAGGCAGTGACGGAGATGGGCTCGCCTGTAAGAGCAATAAATTACATGACATTCCGTTACCCATAATCCATTCTGCCATTCAGCATTCAACACCTACAGTAACATTTGACTTGTCTAAACAAACTGACTAAAAACAATCTGCACCCATGCAGTGCCATGGTAACCAAATATATTGTCATCGGGCTTCATGTGCAGAAAGTAGCGCAAGTCCTCAGTGTGAACATCTTGTGTGGGTAAATGTACATGTAATTGTAATATCATAATCATATGGTAATATTATGCCATTGTGGAGAAAAGAATACCATCATGGATTCATGGAAGGTAAGATGGTACACTTATAGCCCCAGTACATAAAAAGCCATTTTTATTGATTATGCACTGAACTGCATCCTATATCAAGAACGTATGAGCAACGGAGCATGAAGCAAACATGGTATACAATAAAGACCTGTGTTACCAGTAACCTAGATAACTTCATTGGTGCCATGTGAACAGGCCAGGCGGCAAGAATGGATTGGACAGTGCATGTCAACAATAGGAAAGGACATGGTTGGAAGGTTGATTGTTTCCAAGGAGTTCTGGAGCCAAAACAGGGCAGTTTGTTCTCTCGCCCCAACCTGCACAGCATTTTAAGAAATTTTAGCCAACTGTCTCTCAGGTGAGACTGATCTGGTACACTGATCTTTTGAAGGGCAAGCTAAAGGTAACATCGGTAAAAGAGATCTACCTACATATATTTAGAATGGGAAATACTCACCTATTTTTTTCTAATTCATTATGTGTAGACCTGAAAAGGACAACAGAACATTGTGAGATTACCAATTTTGGAAATTGGCAAAGAAAAGGGCAGGGAATAAGGGAAGGGTTCAGCACCCCATGTTTAAACTTACACCTCCGAGGAATAGGGTGCTGCACCCTTATTTTCATCAACCAGAAACACAGTCAATTTTTCCGAGGCCGAGGTCATGTGTTTCTCACTTTCTGTTAACACCACCATAATGAAAAAGGCCTCTAGATCTATGCACTTAATTGGGAACAACGTTTACAAACACGTTGCGTCATGTCACGTTACAGTAGTGAAAATGCATGTTGACGTGACGACGGCCAATGTATTGTAAACGTTGTTCCCATAAATGGCATAATCCCAATCAATTTCATGAATCTATAGGCCTACTCCAAATGCCGCAATGAACGATGGGCCCTTCATATGTGTCATGATGTACAGGCTACATGTGACCATTTAACGTAGTGAGATATTGTATCGCCTCATAGGGGAAGACATAGTGCGCAATACGCCGCTGGTCGTAAATGACAGACGACGCACGAGAAAGGGTACCGTAATCCATCACATGAATTTCTGAAATTATGTTTTTCCTAAGGGAAGTATTCCACAGTCCGGAAAAAACAATGCTGAATTTCACCAAAAACGGATGAATCATGATTGAAAATGAAAGATGAAAATTGGAAAGGCCATTAGAAAATCCAACTCAGTACTGCATGACGCACTTCACGATCCCTCCCATCAATCATGGCGACGCCAGTGCCGGTCGATACGTCATGATACACGGTCATCTTTCAACAAAAACGCTATTATATCCTCTCTAATATTCCAATAAAGCGAAACGAACTTGAGAATGATACATCATGTAAATAATGGTGCTTTCAGAGTTCTAACTAATCCACAGGTTTTGGAGAACAAGCTATTTGAAATCAGTTGTTTTCATTGCCCTGGTTGCGCGATCAGCTGACATGGCAAATGCTGATCAACAACAAAATGTAAACACAAAACAACCACGCAAACGCCACCGTTTTGAAGGAACATACCTATTTCCCTGAGATTTCTTTGACTTAATTTTCCTTCTACAAATGTCATCTGGCATTGGGAGGGTTGAAGCGTATCCATGTTCCGCTTCTGCAAGGAAATATAATCCAGATTTTAGAGTCGCGTTCTTTACAAACGAAATGCCACTTTTTCTGACACTGACAGTGCAACGTGGCAGGAAGGCGATAACATCACGAAATAAACAGGATTTTCACAAAACTGCGATCAACCTACCTCGATCCCTCCTCTCTATATATTCAGCAGCCTGTAGTAAAGCAGCAATACTCATATTTGCGTTGATTTAGATTGAAAATCCCGTGGAAAAATGAACGAATTATTATGTGAACCCCAGTAGATCCGTCTGCGTTCGCTGCGATCTCAGCTCTGGATTGAAGTGCGGCACGTCAGGGCAAATGCCAATCATTTGTTTACAACAAATTTACATAATAGAAATCTAGGTCACGCAACACGATTTGCGATTGGCTGAGGGACATAATAAGATGTAAATAGTTTATTTCGACCAATCAGAGTATCTGTTGTTTATTTAGGCGAAGGATCCACGTGGTTTAACAACGCCCAACAATAGTAACGAAATGAGATAATCACATCGATGATAGCTTCTTCTGGTATAACTTGTCCTTAACATTGATAGCTTCTTCTGGTATAACTTGTCCTTAACATTGAAAACTTTGGAAAGTAAACATGTCGAATTGATTTTGTCAGTTATCAGTGGTGTTAGCGGCGAATGAAACTCACTACAACGTGTACAAAATGTGTGAAGAAGTAAACAGCGTCAATATTTTCCACATTTGCCGGGACTACCAGTTATTGCCCTCAATAAAAGGTGGCAGCATAGACAATTGACCTGCAACGTACCTGAAACGTATGGGGTCAACACCATGAGACTAATGCCGAGAGAATTTGCACCACATATAAAGGTCGTGGTAAGTAAGTAAGTTTCGATAAAGATCTGTGATCTAACGGTCAGCAGAACCATGTTTGGGGTTCATGGAATAATTCGCCGTAAAAAGGGGGAATTTCCACCCAAAAAGGGGTAATTTTTAATTTTAATTTAAGTCATCGCGTAGATCCACTTTTTAGGCTCAGATGGCCCAGCTGGGATCCTGTCAAAATCATTATACCTGGGGCTGATGAGGAAACGCACGAAACTCCACAGGGTGGCCCAGGGTCCCTTGCACAATAGAATTCTATTACTGTATGTATCCATTGTGTGAGGGAAAATAATTCTGGGCCACCCTGCAGTACATGAACTTGTCACCCTGTTCAAAGACATCGGAGCGAAAGTGAAAAACGAGGACATTTCTGTTTTCCACCGCAACGGGCCTGTGTATTTTACCGTCGCTCTATATTGTTACCTCCTTGCTCCAGAAATGATGCTGCCACAACCAGACCTGATAATACAGCATATGCTGTCACAACCAGACCTGATAGACAGGAGGTGCTGACACAACCAGACCTGAGGAGATTGCAGATGCTGTCACAACCAGATCTGATAGACAGGAGTTGCGGACACAACCAGACCGAGGAGATTGCAGATACTGTCACAACCAGACCTGATGAGATTGAAGTACCGGTACTGTCACAACCAGACCTGGCGAGATAACAAATGCTGTGCTGCTTGTCCACAACATAGGCCCCTTCTTTTAAAAAGGGCTATGTATGGTAACTGAAGGACAATATTTGCACACCTAAGCTAAAGAGATTAAAGTAGGCCTACATAATATGGCGTAGGCGTGGATTTACTTATATGTTCCGTTGATATTAATTGAATTCTCTCCTGACTAAACAGAGTTTTGTGTCAATGATAATCAGCTCATCAAGTAGATGAAAAATCCTTGGCATGGTGGTCAAGATGATTGTAATAGTGTATAATGCAAAGGTCAGCCTAGACTTTCCCATTCAGCCCTCAAGACACACCCTCAAGAAGGTTTTTTTTAGAAGGTGACTTTATATTGATTCTAGATATTCAAAGTTGTTAATAAGCTCCTCATTGAGATTTGATTGAGAATTTCTTCTACAAGATACTTTCTGTTACCAATGACGCGCAATAACGAACTTGATATTAAAGCAAGATTTAGATAATCTGTGTCAGTTGAGAGGCAGAGCACATGTCAGAGTCCCATGGCCATGATGTCACAAATAACGAAATGGAAATTACAATCTCAAAGCCTTGTATGTCAAGATGTGGTATAACGCTGCTAACAAAGACCCCTTATAATTGGAAGATAGAACCCGGCTGTACAAGAAATCCTTATCTGATATATCAGTCAATAAACATGTCATCTGCCAAATTGTTGATTTTCTTGAAACAGCAATCTATACCTGGTAGTGTATGTAGACACTGTCTGAAAAATCCAAGAATAACAAAGACCAGCTATCCTCATTTTCAATGCATTAACTTCAGGGGTAAAAAAGTGACAATTCCATTTGTTCACACTATTTAGTAATTAATTGGCTCGGCATAGATTTCCATGCAAAGAGTGGTCTCCACTGGGATTTGAACCCAGATTTCTATCAAATTGACAGTGTGTTAACCATTACACCACAGAGACAGAATTCTTGCATTTCCACCCCATGATAAACCACAGTTCGTTGCAAATCTTATCCATGATCACGTCTTAAAATACTTATTCAAGCCAACTTGTTTACCGATCTTGAAAACTGAGAGGAAGAATTTGTAGCATGCTGAAGAGAATTGTTTAACCAGGTGTAAGTGCTGGATGAAGATAGATGGAATAAAGTATGACCCTTCCTTTCCTACTACAATATTTGTAGCAGATATTACCGCCCAATTTCTACTGGGTAAGGTCCCACAGTTGCGGAGATAGTAGGACTTAGAGAAAAGGTAAAGTTAAAAGTTTTGGGTTGCCTTTCAACCCACTTGTTCAGCAAGCACTTGGCCACGGATAGTATACCAGGCTGAACGTCCTTACATGTACATCCTCTACATTATCTTGGAAGACTCGGACTGAAATGTGGTAAATCAGCAACACCATTGCAGCAAAAACCCGATAGTGATATTCCCAAGATGAACAACTCAATTTCTTGCAACCAATCCCTTCCTGATATTACCTTAATATAAGCTCAAGGCCATGTGGAGTTCACCTTCAGCATCTTAGAAGATGCTATCAAAATGAGCAAATGATCACCATCTTGTGTAGCCTAAACTTAGCATGCCTGCATCGCCCGGCAAGCTTCTTCCTATACCCATCCTTTACGCCTGATGAAATAAACCTGCAGCTGTTATTCCTAACAAATATCTGATCAAAACAAACCATCACTCACATTTACCACTGTTCCATCTTTCACCTGAAATGTGCTTGGTTCACATGCTCAAGTTGCATGCCAGACTCCAAGTCCGGGTGGGCGGGGGGGGACTACTGGTACCCCTGGACCCTTGCTCAGCAGGCTGCCCTCTCAAGGCTAGTTCATTTCTACCGAAGCAAAGAGCCTGATTAAACCTGTCTGATACTGCTTGACCAGCTACACTCCTCAGCAACCACTCTCTTCTCAAACATGAGATGATTGGCGTGAGGTCATACGTTTGGCATCACCCCTAAAACTACTCACACTTCATCATTCATTATATTACTTTTTAAACTGTGAACAACGCCGCCCTAGCTGTTAATTAAGGCTCGACAGACGAATATCAAAAGCAACAGGGGTTATCACTGAGTCCTGTTTGACCCTATCACTCCCTCCGGGTGTTAAATATGGCTGTCTCTGTTTGGCGCATTTGACTCTGTTTACTCTTGGGCAATTTTCCTCACTTTCTTCACATAGGCTTACTTGAGCTCACAGCTGGAGGTGCAGTGGTAACTTGCTTCATTAGTTTAGCAATCAGAAGGTTAATGAGCCTTTCTGCCATGCAGTCACTGAACGGCAGGAGGCAAAATCAATTTGGTCAGTGATACAATGTTGAGTCCACCCCATTGTGCATCTGAGATAGGAACATGGATGCATCGTCAAGACCAGGAGGAAAGGTCTGTCTTAGCCAACAGAAAAGCATACAGTGCTTATAATTGGTCAATGGTTGCATTGTCATACCTTGCTAATTTATATAATATGCAGTTCACAAAATTTCCACAGGATGGAAAATACGGCTTCCCCGATCTAAGGGGGGGGGGGGGGGGGCAAATCTTCGAGAAATCACATCCACAACTGTGCCACTCTAACAATCTTTGGTCTGAAGGGGTTAACTAATCAACTCGTGTGTCCATTGCAAAAATGTCCCTAAACGTGAGTTAAGAGTTGGAATGAAGCATTAAATAATACAATAATCCTCTGATATCGCTTTATATCATGCACTGAATAAATGAACCCATCTAGTTAAACTGCATATAGTATCCCTGGCAACTATCGATATCAACATGGCTTCCACTGTTTGTGTCAATTCAAATGCTTTTGTATAAGTGACAAGTGAATGGCAACGACATTCATTACTTTCTAAAAATATCCAAACAGTCACGGAAGTGGCCCTGTGAGCGGCTGTCCACTAGGTATGTTCGGACTGAAAGAGGTCTAATGAAAGATATATACATTGTAAATTATCCCCAATCAGCAAATTCAGATATTTTTGTACTGCATCATTGTAGGTATTGCCTTATGACAACTTACTGTTATGCAATTATCATACAGCAATGAAGCAATCTGCAAATGAAAGCAATATTAGCATCATTCTTTGTATGCTAATACCATTGAAACAATATACCATCAGACAACATATTAGCGTTACCTCGGGGGTAACCATTAAGGTTGTTACGTTATATATTCCCAATGAAATTTTGACGATAATTCTCACGACGTCAAGACGGAGATGGCAATAACATGTCATCTGTCATTAGAGCTGAATAACGACATTTCTATCATCTGGGGGTTAAACTGCGCCAACTTGTCCATGGGGGATTGTCCATTACCTGGTGTGACATGATCGACCAAGTGAGAGTAGAGATGGCTTCTCAGCTATTGCCGCCCTGCATTCAACACTACCGTGGAATAATATTGATGCATATTATTGGACCTGTATGGGGATGGCTCTATAGCTTGGCATATTTTCTAACAAAATAGAGATGATTTGATCAAAAATATTCACCATTGTGTTGAACCCTCCACGATAGAACTGTTGGCAGCATGGTTCTTTTGAATAGGACATTGGAGAGGTATTTGAGTGACCTTCACCTATATTTCATTTGCTTTTATGCTTTTGACAAATATATGGATCGCATGTAAATATCAACTGTGACCTTTCCATGCAAGTTCAAGTCACCTTTGACAATACTACCTGAAAACTAGACATACATCATGAATAAATGATAACTATACACACGTTTGCAACATATTTTATTTCAACCAATTTACCATTTCATTATTTCTTTGATACCCAAGCCATCATTTTTCTAGGTTTCATCTGAAATGAAACCTGATCAATGATCATAAAAATCATCAAAACTTTTCATACATAATCCACAGAGGATCTTAACATCAAAGATTTTTTAAATTTTATCTGATTCACCTCAAGATGACTAAAACCGTTGTAGATTTTTCTACGTCATACCGTTATAAATGCCTCTTGTTATTGGCATACTACTCATCTTGGAATGGATCTTGTATGAAAGGTGAATTCTGCACATGATCCTCATCCTGGTTATCAGAGTCTCAAGCTCAATATATCTGCGAATATGAGCCAAGCAGTATAATTTCATCTTTTGTACCAATACCGATAGTGAGGAATTATTGATTATCACTATGCGCACGACATGCTATCAGCGGAATTCATCACTAAGGGCAACTCTCCGCGGAGATATAGTAATGTCATCAGGAAAATCAGAGAGTGACAGTATGAATTTTGGAGAAATGCTGGGTCCACATCGTGATTTTCACTGCTACGCCACTGACTGTAGATGTATATCCTTGCCGCGAAAAGCATATTCAAATGCACTGTTCAAGAGTGTCGTAGATCCTCAAAAGCATCTTTCCTTTCTAATAGCTTCCAACAAAGGTTTGTATGAGGTTCACATAGCAATGTACTCAGAGGCATAGTACTTCAACTGAGTTGTCTTTATTTCATTATTGATATTCCAAATAATGTCAATAATGTGAATAATATTACAATACATAATAGATGAAGTAAATATGACGTATTATGCCAGTCTCTTTGTTGAGAAAGTAAAAAGGTGACCAGAAGCAACCCTGAGGGCTACATGAATAATGAAATCTACACACAGAACACATTTTATAATATATTTGCCATAAAAATGTCTTTGAAGTTTGGTTCTTCATAACCGATGAAGATGCAAATGAATTACTACTACTTTGATCATGGTCGCTTTTACCCCTCCAATTAACTACTCCATAATTAGTTACTGATTTCATATTACGTGGTGCAAAGTGTCAATTAGTGGCCCCTATTTTCTGACAGATGACAGCAATCATGTATGCCTGGCTGCATGTAATTATCAGTTTAATGCGACATCATCAAAGCACAGGCTCCCAGAGCATACTATATACAATAGCATCTCTCTATGAAGAATGCCCTCGGGACTGACAACTGTCCATAATAGAGAGCTGTCCCGATTAGTGAGGTCAAATTCAATGGAAACAACCAATTCGGGGCCAAAACTAGTGTCCTTGACAGAGAGGGTGAACTTATTGGAGAGGTTCCACTGTACAGGAATCCGAAAACATGGACTCTGTAGTGCCATTCTCAAATGATGAGAGATTTCAATCCATCTTTGCCGTTCCCTGTATTGAACTTGTGGCAATTCCTATAATTTTTTTGCAGAACTTCCTGTAACAATCCTTTCAACATGTTTTACTTTAAGATTAGTTGTCATCAAACTACATGAACCCTACCAAGCTGCAGGGTGGTGACGATGTTCATATCACGGATGACAAATAAATCCATTGTTTTATGTCAACAGCTGGCATTACATGGCAATGAGTAACTGCCAACTCCACTCCACCATTGATTGGAAATCTCATGATGTTTTTAGTGTAACATGTGGACCTTAAACTTGAGGTGAACGTGTTAAAACTGCTTTGGGTCAAGAACAGTTCAATCAAAGCACAGGTTCTGAACCGTTGCCCCCTATGGCAATTAATCAGTGGTTTTTCGAAGGTAATGAAAACATGCGACTTGGAGATTTCAGCTGTGTTCAACATACGTGGTAAAAGGCTGGCTTCAGGACTTGTAAACACCGACATGTAACAGGAGTTATAATGAAACAGCTGAGATGAAAATATTACTCAACTAACTTGACCCAAGGGTGTGATTGGCATAGGTCTGCAAAACAATGATGTCACATACAAACATAGAGCAAGCGCAATGGTAACAAACAACCAATAACTAGCGTAAGGTGAGGCCATTTCTGAATCAGAAGAGGGCGGTTAGGAACATCCATAGTAGCATCAAAATGGTGTTGATGGAAATTTCGAGATTGATATCCAAAGCATTGTACTTGAGCTCTTCACATGTTTTAGGATACTAAAACACGATTATTGCATCAGATTACGCAAGTAACGTCCATCTATTATACATTTACTTCTAAATGACCTCAGAATACTCTTATGATGAATGAGGTGAAAGCATGCCCTCATAATGGCCATCCACACCATGTTAAATCCACTGGCAACATAATGAGCTGAATGCACAGAATAGTGGTAACACATGCAGTGACCTCACATCGGTTCACATCAGGTCATCGCCCAGCGCTGAATAGTTTTAAGTCAATCCTCGTTCTCTACAGGTCATAGGAAGGACACCCAGTAACGATTATTGAGAGAGAGATAGGATATTAACAGAGAGAGATCACTTTGCCTCTGTTGTCACAACTCAGTATCAGAGCTCAATAGGACTTCCATACCTTAAGCTTGGCACAATTATCCCAATTTTTCTCTTAATAGTGGGGCTCGGAACACAGCGGAAATTACTCGGAAGGTGCTTTGATTGCCATCAAAACCATGTGTGATGACTCTTTCCGATCTATCATTGATTATTTTCTCGTCCCTTAACATACTTGCTGCAATTCTCATCCACTACCTATTCTCCAACATAATCAAACAAAATCCTGGGCGAGGTTGAGGCATGAGACTTGCGGAAAATCACGAGATTTTGTTCAAAGAAGCGAAGAAGGTGTTAGACTATCAATCCAGGACATGATACCACCTTTACAATTCAAGCCGCATCTCCAAAGAATCAGAATTTTACAAAACTGCAAAATAAAATGACCGCCACTACTTCTGGGTTTACAGTATGTGCCCGGGTTCAAGGTAAGGGTATAATTAACTAATCATGCTATGAATACTTGTATATAATGAAATTAATCCGAAAACCAACAAGAAATTGACAACAGGATGCATCCCTATGCCATCACCAAGAAGCCTCCCGGTGATCCAGAGGTCAAGAAAAGGGCATGCGATCTGTCGGAGGATGAATCAGAGGAACTCAAATGACCACACTTTGATTGCTCACAGCATTTATTGGAGTGGTTATGGCCCTTTTGCCGAGAAATTGGCACTTGGCAGCTGGCATCAGACACCGCAGTAACCTTGTCACACAGCATGCAACAGCATGCGCAGTTGGCGATGGGTTCTCCTTCTTACATACACGTATATACAAAAAAAACTTCAGCAATGGTCCATGTATTGGCAAATAGCCTCAAAAAACAAATCAATTGATTACAAAAGCAGGCTCATTGGCCATGCGAATGGTGAAATAGCCTATAATCTGGCTACAGTCGGTCCATTGACCATCTTTGACTGATAATCCCACAAATATTGAGTTTTGGTGCCGTTTACGGTTTTGTCGAAGTGACTTCAACCCTTTATATCATGGATGGAGTTTCTCTGCATCAATCCATACAAAGCATTGTTGGTTTCACTGTTTGACCCTTATGACTCATTACCCCTGATGGGTCCAGAAGAATCTCTCTTTGACAGGTTGGTCCACACGGGCACTTGTATTACAAGATTTGCCATTAATTTGCATTACATAAGACAACATTGCCTCCCTGAGGGTAATGATTTTGTTCATTTGTCTTTGATGTTGTATTGACTGCCCCTTGTTCACGCCCTCTTTGTGACCTTTAGCCATGCTAGCTGCACGTGGAGATCAGTCTCAGGAAATCACTGAAGTTGCACTGAGTTACATTTGGGCTTAAGGCCGCCTCTATCTCTCAAAGCACTGTCAAAGTTCCCCGCAGAGGCACTCTGGGTCACCAAGGTGCTACTCTTACAGCGCTAACTGGGGCTCGACATCAGCGCAGACCAGATGATGGTTCGAACCCACAACACTTGGACTGAGAGTTGTGCATTTTAACTTAGGACGCTAATGAGCACAACATAGATTGAGGGCTCCCTGACTGAGGGTTAATATCAGCCTATACTTTGAAAACCCAGTCATTTTCTTAATATCAATTCTGAAATAATCTGTATTGTGACTGAAGTACATCCGGATTCCTCTTTCAACTTCCTTGATATTATTTTAAGAGAAAAGACAGGTCACACAATGTCCGGTTTCTTATTAACTAGACTCACCACATGGACTGAGACTCTTGATCCTGGGTTTACCCGTTCGAAAACGTGATAAATGATGAGATTGTGAAATAAGGAAGTTCCAGGTCATGATTTCAGGGGTCAGTCATGATCCGTCTCAAGTCAATGCGACAATGGGATAAGGTCAGTAAGGCCTGATTTACCTCAAGATGGCCTCAGGCGGATTCCTTCAGAATCTGCCATTTACATTGCGCGGCCTGTTTATTAAACTCCTATTGCCAAACATTACCCGAGACTGGTGTTATATGCCTTTTAAGCAGCAAGGCTCCATTTTTTACTGATTATGGATCTTTGGTACTACAAGTAAACACTAATGTCCTTATTCCATTACCACATGACCACAGAAGATTTATGACACGCCCCCTCGATCTCTCCATCATGACGAATGCGACCTTGAAGAACTCCCCAGGCGTCCTTATAAATCTATGTCATTGATCAGAGAATCACTAAGGGAGCAACAAGATCGTTGCCATGGAAACTGATTGAACGAAAACATGAGGTATCTGCACAGTTGGTGAAGACGTGCTGGACTGGTTAGGACATTATTACCGAGGCCGGGTATAGCATAGGAACATGTTAAGCTTCAAGGAATATCATCAACTCTTCTTAGGTTTAACCCTTTGGGACCAAGGTGGATGTCAATCACCATATGGACACGTTAGCATTTAACGAAAACAGTCACAACGTTTTGTTATAATTTGATTCCACACCTAATTGGATTTCTTGTGAAAAATCTATTCGCAAAAGGAAGTTTATCTTTTGGGTAAATTTCTCATACATTATGAGCTACATATTAAACCCTTCCAAACACAATCTTTTTAACTAGACTGGAAGTAACCAATATTCTTTCTTTTTTTGACACCATCCCCAGAGATACCCTATATTGTGGTGTAACATTTATTGCTGATGGATAAGTCACAAGTCCTCAAATGTACCATTGTAATTTGGCAGCCTGCAAATTAAACATGAGCTCATGGGAATTGCTAGACTGCTACACTGCAAGCATTGTTTGCTAAGCAAACTTAATAAATAGTTAGCATGCTTACATATACATGCGTATGTCAGCCCTGAACACAAAAAATGCTACATTGGTGATCAATTAAAGAAATATTGAATATGACGTAATCCTGTGAATCATTCACAGTCAATAACTGGTCGAAGTTTGCTGCACTCATGGACATCATATGGATATCGACAATTTTAACGCTCTCAGTTCTTGGTGACGACAGGCAGAAACAAGGGGGTCAGGCAGAAGTCTTTGAATACCTAGGAGGTACGATTAAGGCATTGGTTGTCTTTGATTAGCGATATGACCTGCTGAGGATGGCACTTGTTTATTAGTGCAGTTCCACTTCTTGAGCCAAGGAAGTACATATGAATGGGTTCCCCTTTAAACCATTCTGAACCATCAGAGTCAATCAGTCCGTTACCTCACCTCATACAATGATGTAACAGAGTCCAGGTCAGCGGAGTGGATCCAAGGCTTGAGGGTCAAGATGCTTTAAACATGTGAGGCAGCTGTCAGTACACTCTTGAATGGTCTGTTTTGTAACTGCAGACTCAGCAGTTTTTGATTGGTGAGTTCTGAGGAGCCTGTCTCCTGAGTCTACTACATAACTGAATAGCTTGCACAGCTGTAAGTAGCAAACAAACATAAGCAATTTCACATTCCAGGGTTTCCGTAAATATCAGCTGGTTTCCCGTAATTATTCATGGCTTGTCTATTGCTTTCCTTGGAGACCTTAATTTTCTACATGGACAGGTTCTTGTTATTCAGAGGACATTATGGTGCTGCATATTTCATGCCTAATTGAACTAACTTCACCCCATAAGGCGGGCAGTGTGTATATCAAATATTGGACTAACCCTATATTATCTCCAAATATTTTATGATATGCAATTAATGCTTTGAGGTCTAGTTTGTTAACGTATGGGTATATAGGTCCTGTGTTATGTTTGTATATATTTGAAAGGAGATACGAATAAAGTGACGCCGGACAACAATTCTCATTACCAGCTATTGCGGGCCTAGCACACTCTGTTTTGAATAGAGGGAGACTCCATCATTCCTATTGTTTGAGATTGGAAAGGTGTGAATTAATCTGGCAATTAGCCTCCTGTGCATTGGTGCATACAAACACTAAAATGTTTGGTTTTTGCTGATTTAGGGTCAAATAAATCAGCCAAAAGTTTTGAAAGCTTCACAAATGATTGTTGCAAGGAAGTACTTTATGATAGTTTGCGAAATTTTGATTAATTCTAGGTGGAAAGTAATATTTTTCGCATATTTGTTGGGAAAAAAATTGAAAATCCTCCAATTTTCAACCCCCCTATGGACACTATGAATTTTTCTCCAATAAAGCTGAAATCTTGGGAATATAATCCTAAGAGTTATATCAACCACGTCTGAAGTCGGGAGTTTGTATCAAATGTATAGTTTCGGAGCTAGCGCAGCTAGAAAAGCCCCCAAAACCCACTTTCTCAGGAATTTACACTACGGGCTACGAGTGAAGCATTACAGATTTACCAAAATTTTCAACCTATAGATGGACACATCGAATTTCCATCCAAATCACTCCAAATTTTGCCAGTAAATACCTAGACATATATAGAATTGTGTCAGAAGTCGGGAGTTGGGATTATTTTAACACCCCGCCCAAAAAGCCAACTTTATAGATATTTCCTATGCATTTTCCATTAGGCTTGCCAGGACCAATTAAGCAGGTTCACTAATTGGCTTAATTGGCTAGGCCCGCAATAGCTGGTAATGTTCCACGTCGGCAGCTATCATATATGAATCAAATGAAAATCATAGTACTGCCTGCCCATATTTAGACCAAATAAAACAGCTCCAGGCAGCAAGTTTTGTGGACATGGCACAAAAACACATGAAATAATAATTTCCTACAGTTATGACTTATTTCCGAGTGAAGCCCTTATCACCACTGCAGGGCCTTTTTTCTGAAGGGAGGGGGGCAGTGGGGCCACTGTGACCCCCAGACATTGTAGGGTCCAAAAGTGGGTCAGGGGGAGGTCCATCTGCTGAGCTCATGGTGTGGCAGCCGCAAATCCATCAGAATATGCACCATGTACACAAGGTTATGTGCGTACAGGTGTTGCAAGCACTTAACAAAATATTCAAAGAGTAATTTGCAATCTCATTTATTTTTCATAGAAAACGCATTGAAGTTATTACATTCCAGTATATGTGCTACAGTTCATAACCTCAGCTTGTATTGTGTGCGAGTCAAAAATACACTCTGCCATGGGCTGAACGGGATTTCATTAAAATTTAATCATTCCATTGGTAGATTAGCTTCCACTCTGCTGGAAAATATGTTTGCATATCTGTCACAAGTTATGTAGGAAATGTTTGGTGCATTGTGAAAAGGCAATAAGTTAATGTTTCCCCACTATTAATTTTTAAACATCAAAATTGAATTACTAGAATCGGTTGCCGGCAACGCTCCGGTTGGGGTGTTTGAGAGGGTGCCCTTTCCACCAGGAATGTTGAGAGTCGAGTTGACAGACTTACAAAAGGATGGGAAACTACCAATCCCAGAAAATATTCTATCTTCAAATCTCTTTCGAAAATGCTTACAGTTTCAAAGGCAACAATTTCTTTCCAAAGTAGCTACGAAAACGATCGACCTTAAATTGTCACTGTGTTGGTGCATTAACCATCAAATTCAAATTAGTTTTTCAAGTTTTTGAAGGAACACGGCAGGCTTTCAAAGGATTCTCGGACGTTATCATGTTTTGGTGCACCCCAAGAGACAGGAGATCGAAGAATGATGGTATCATGCCCAATTAAGTTGGGCTACATGCCGCGATTCCAAAATGGCTACAAAATGATAGCTGGTATCTCAGACAGGATCACCATCTTAACTCATAAAATCGATCATATCACAAATTGCTCATGTATATGGGTCATAAACAATCAACTTGTTTTAACCCTTTGCCAAAAGAGCAAACTTGTCAGTTGAGAGCCAAGTGCCCTGCACACTCATTTAAATCAGCGCTGCAGTCAGCAGAGGTTCGAATAAAGTTTCCTGATTTTGCATCCGGTTATGCATGCACATAATTAAGTATCCCTTGGTTATGACCTTGATTACTCAATGCGCATGCATATCCGATCATACAAAATCTGGAATTTTTTTCGACTTCTGTTGACCTCAAAAAAGTATCAGCTGATACTCGGTGACATTTTTAAAGTATTCCTGATTTTATAGGGAGAAAAGTAAACATAATTCATCCCATTTTAGAAGAAAAACGCTTTTCACCAGGAAATATGTGGGAAGACTACGTGGCAATTAGTTCCTACCACAGTCATGGTTATTGAAATCAAATTACTTATTTTCATACAAAATTGAGATTAATTAACATGCAAAATTGATTGAATGAGGCAAGTGAGGCAATTCACCCAGAACAGGGAAGATTAGCGTGAAAAATGATTGAGAGCCCCATATAGGCTGAAGCGCTGAAATTAAATTTATGATTGTGAATTACTGGGATTATGGTTTAGGTTGTGGCCTTTGGGATCTTGTGCATGTGACAGTGGATTCTCTTGCAATGATGCTGGGTAGATTACATCAACATTTATAGCAGCAAGAGTTATAAAGAAGAATCTATCCCAGGGTAAGGTATTACCAGTTACAGATGAATGAAAATCCCGCACCGTTTCTGAATGTGGCTGACAAGAACCAAGAAATCACATTCCGTTGGCCTGATAATTATGTGCTAATAAAAGAGGTAATCATGCTGCAGAACATCAAGGGAATAATTATACAATGTTCAGGCCGATTATGATTAGGCCAACACTTTCATCACCTTATTCATTAGGCAAACCAGGTAAACAGAAAAAGGTTTCATACTTCTTAAGTGATGGATATAACAAAAAGCTGCTATGAAGAGATGCAACACTTTTATGCTAGGACATGATTATAGATTGTAATGTAACAACCGACAGGGGACAGGGCTCTGAAAGGACAGCGGACTTGACTCCAGGGGATTACTGCAGCAGTCTTTAGGAAATGAGCTCATGTAGCAGGGATATCTAGTTGTATAGAATTTCTCAGTGGGAAAACATTAACCCGTAGTCAGTGATTATACCTGTTGGCAAGAATACATCCTCCCAAAGCAGGTTTTATTGGGTGTGTTTTAATGTACCGCCTACCACCTCCGCTTGATAAGTGATATTGGAAGGGCGATTATGATAGATGGCCAGGGGCATTGAAAGGACACCATAAAAGGTAAAGTTAGGGCCTCGGACACTTTAGGCCTATAAGCCCATATCAAAGCCTTGAAAACAACCACTGACCTTAAACATGCCTACAATGTGCATGTTTCCATACTCAATAATTACCTTTACAGTTGCCCATCCAGGGGGTTTCGACAACAAAACATGCTGTTTAGGCCCGAGCATGCACATTGGCCTACTTCTCCTAAAATTAGCTGTGACCCTATAATTAACCGGGGTTTAGGTCAATAGTTTGTAATTATAGTATCTGAAAATAGGCCTAAATTGCCTTAGTTCTTCTATTCTACTATAATAGCTGTAACTCAATCAAAGCTAAAAACCTCTCAAAAGCTTTCATACTCCATCACAGCATACTGCATCCGACTCTCATCGATTTTTATTCGCTTTAAATGTAGAATTCCACATAGATGTATTATACTTGGTGGTTAAGCTCTGAATGTTCAGATGGCATTGACTAAAAGAAGATGCATGCATGATTTGCCCTTTCAGCAAAATGTACATATATCTGAAGTCAGCTAACAAGGCCTGTGCTACATATGTAATAAGTGCAAAATAATAATAATAATACCATGAGCAAGACGGACAAGTGTCCATGGTTTTCATAATTGACCAGACATCAGCCCAGTGTTCAACACAAGCATGAGACTATTTTGCTGGTCATAATTACCTTATTAGCCTCGATGTCCTTGCCCCCGGGTCAAATCAGTTCTTGGTCAGTATATATGCCTATAAAACTCTTACAAATATATGTAGGCTACACATCTGATACCTACAAACAATCTCAGTGAGATTGACTGGGGCACTCATATAAATGCCTTGGCACACAATGCAGACAGGCATCATCATCGGTGTCAAACAACCAATTGATGTGTCACATTTGCCATAGCATTACTTCCTTGTCCTCTCTGATAATCAATCAATACTTTTGCCAAAGCAGGGGAATCTGTCAAAGGAATAACATATTCAGAAGGCAACTAGATGTATCAGATGTACAAAGGTCAAATGAGCCACATTTGGCCCCATCCAGCCAACAATCTCCCAGAGTTCTACCAATGAAACTATCACAAGATTGAAACTCTTGCAAATATTCAATGACTTTACCATGTTTACTAGTATGTTGATATTGATCACCGCAAACATGTCCTTCTCCTGTATTCACAGCTGGGAAAGGCACTGTTAACAACCTAACACATGAGATGACCTTGGGGGATTCTCTATATTGATTTTAGCAGTGTGTTCGCTTAGCATGCAACGCTCAAGGTCATTTAGTTATACTATTTCTGTCACTCTGTGGATGTTGCCTACAAAAATGTTTTCACAAACATTCATTAAATAGCAACTGCATATCCTTGATTCTTCATCAGAGGTATCTCTTTAAGAAAATCTTGACTTTGAGGGAATCGCTCCCTGAACTACACTCTGGACGCCATTTGGGGCAATCCATGCGAAGAGAGGAATAAGATGACGAAATGGACTGCCCCGGGAGTGTATTAATGCCACCATCTGGAGCAATGAAAATTGAAAGTATATGCAGTGAAATTCGATAAAGAATCAAATGGATTTTGGTAACCTTCGGTGGGCCCCACGCTGATCTGAAAAGGCTGACAACCCGAAGTGAGCCCCACACCGACCTACTTTGTTGTATTTGCAGATAATCAATCGATCATTTTCACTCCGCGGTATCAGACTGAAGAATCATATTAGCTTTTTATTGATTCCTAGGTTAAAAATACAGCCATGATTAGCCACCGGTACTGATTGCAAGATTGGGACATCTTTGAAATCGGTATGAAGAAATCGTATACCAAAAAATACTCAAATTCATTCCGCACCAATATCACATGAGCAGCAGCCATTTTTCTGATCAGATGGACAAATATTCAATGCCATCTCCTTATTAATATTGTTCATTTGCATGATATTTTTGCTGATTGTATCACGAAAATCTGTAATACAGATGAGATTGATTTTAGCTGATAAATGTTTGATTGTTATTGTCATTTCTCTCATTAAGTACACTCTTGCTCATCTAAAGGGAGAAATCAAAGTCACCAATACCTACTCACTCGGCACTATATTAGGACTTGCATGTGGATTCTTTTTATCACAAAGTCAAATCAGACCCATAATCCCCCCTTCACCTGTAGATCACTAACTGGACCCCTAGCTCATGCCTTTAGCCTAAAGGAGGATACACTGCACTTAAATGGCTATAGCATATGAAAAATCAGCCACTATAGAAATTAGTGAACAGCTTAGTAAAAATGTATTTACAATTTTTATGAAAATTCCTGTTCTTTCAAACATTGATTTATGGATGATCAATATGAATGACAGCAAGGCCCCTGGACGAACATGAATATCTCAATTTATTTGATCAGATCTGCTGAAGGACTTTGTCCTGAAGATTTAAGCTTTTATGCAGAAAAAGCTTGAATTTTTGAATGGCAATGTGCAACACATGTGGACTATTGTGACCTGGTCTGCAAAGCACTTGGCATATAGGCCTAGGACGTCATAGGAGCTGGCCTTGCGGATGTGGTCAGCTGAAGGCACCAATACCATGGGACATATGGTCTTCCCCTTGTATCTCAAATTTTGATTTAAGCTGACCTCAATAATCAGAACATCTATTTTAAAGGGGAGTGTCTCCATATTCAAGATGCCTCTCTGTGGCCGAGGCAACCACAACCACCTCGCAAGCCTGAGCAAAATCCCTCACAAATACAACATTACTCTCAGGCAACATCCACTAGAACAGACTACAAAGGCCTCATATAATACAGTGAATGAATGAATGAAAAGCATTTATAGGCGGCGCCTTTCCATGAGCCTGATCAAGGTGCCACCCCGTTGCAGTATAAAGGAGCCTGTCCCATCATGAAGCTTTAGGAACCTGGGTTGAAACTAAAGTCTGGCACTTTCTTATTGTACACCAGTTTTTAGATCCTACTCGGCCACACGCACACTGACCCTTGGGGAGCAAGACACCTATTCTCCCTCCTGACCATGGACCCTAAGCAACAAAAGGTGACAAGACTGCAACATTTCACAAGCCAGGCCAAACAAAGGGTCATAAAGGTCGAGAACAACCTGCCCAGTCTTGATATATCATGTTCATACCATCCTCTTGATTACAGCAAGACTATTCAAGAACAACAAACAAGAATTGAGCAAAAGGAGTTAGCCTAAAGCTCTGGTAAGTGGTCCTTAGTAACACCCTGATAAATTCTTGAGTTCAATTTGAGAAAATGTGAGGTATACAAATTTTCCTCGAATAGATCTGTATTGAGGTGAAACATTCATAAGACAAAATAACATAATTGACAGTTCTCGAGGTCTGTCCCAGCTTAATGATAGATATAATTTTCATCTAGGTTACAACCCCTGTCCTTGTATCAAACCATGATTATATGCGTTTCACTTCCAGTACCGGTACCCTTAAAATGCAATCGCCCCACTCTGACTATCACTAGGCTATACTCTCCCTTTAAGACAGCCATCACAGTGGAGATACTCACAGTAAATCTAAATGTGTTGGCTCACTATAGGTACAGAAACGTATTGATCAGGCTGAAAATCATAGAGGCTGAAGGCTTATTGTAACATGTTCAGAATACAGAGTCGATAAGTGAGGATTCTGAATTGATGCCTGGTTAGCTCTCTCTACTGATGAAAACAGTCCTGCAATGAGTAACATATGGTGATAACACTCACCCAAAAACATTTAATTCATTTATTGATATCACCGAACCTACAGCGGATGGAACAAATAGATACTGGCATGGTAACCTTGAGTGAGACCTGAGCCCTGGCCATGATAACTACCATCTGGTTCATTAACACTTTAAAAAGCAGATCCACCGATTCCTTTTTATTTTTCACATTACATGTGTTGTATAGTAGAACCTCTCTAATAAGAACACCCTCGGGACTGCATGACAAGAGCGGCCATTGATAGAGAGGTGTCCTGATTAGAGAGGTCAAATTGAAGGGAAACAGCCAATTTGGGAGCAAAACTAGTGTCCTTAATAGAGAGGTGTCAGCTAAGAGAAGTTCCACTCTATACACTGCATAAATGCAGGGCTTTTCAACTGCTCCAGGCATCTTGTAAGGTTGCCAAAGCTATAGTTCTGGTCACTGCACATTTTTTGTTGAGCTGTGATGATGAAAATTTGGTGGAAATTTAACCCATGCAATCAGCATGGCTGTTGGCCAATTTTGTTCACAGGGATATTCATCACCCAGTTGTTGTGAGAGTGCTGATAGATTCAGAGTCAACGACACATTGGATAATATGAGGAATTTCCATACAATCGAAATGTAGCTTTTGGCGAGGCAAACAAAACGTTCAATAAACAAGAAAAGATGCACTTAACCAAAAATAAACCTAACATTGAAAGAAAGATCAACAAGGAAAGGGTTAACGGTAAAGCACACGAAAACAACTCGATGCATTGTAGGCGTCTTGGAGCGCAAGAATGTTAAAGGTGAAAATTGAATGCATCATATTGGTGAGAGTAAACAAGAAGAGAAGAAATCAGAAAGGCAAGCTTCGCCCAGGGTATTCTTCAACCTGGTTATCCGAGTAGGAGTAGGCCTTAAGAATAGGAGTTGAACTCAATTTGATATAAGCTGGAGGCCTGGATAATGAAATAGAACCGGCTAAGCTTTTGTAAGAAAGCTACTTGGCTCGGTGTATTAGCTTAGGTATTGGACCATATCCGATTCAGGAAAGACTTATAAACTACACTATACAGTGTACATTTTCTTAGCGCCATCTCTTACCATGACTATATCATCAGTAATATTGCTACTCAAAAATATGTCATTGTTGATTATACACGTTTGCCACGCCTCCAATGACTCGAATGTGGGTAAACAAGTCGTACACAAATTGTGAATGACGCAGTTTCAAATGAAAACAATAATAAATCATATATATATACAACAACACCTCATTCCAAGAAAATGTTTGGGTTCAGGTCAAATTTTTTTAACTTGGTCCATAATTTCATATCAAATCATGAAATTTTTTACATGGTTGATCTGCGATATACTTCCAAGTGCTCTGGCCCAGATGCACTGCAAGAATACACTATTTTCCGCAAGTGCCCTTACATTATTCTATTATTTTATTTACTCATGCAACAGATATATAGCAATTAGAATAAAAGATGTCAGTATGTCAAGGTCAAATTATATGCCCAGGGTATGTTGTTCCATGTTGTTTACAGACCAGCTGTGACATCTGGTAGCATATGCCTGAACTATATGAGGCTCCAGACGCCCTAAAATAACCTCACAGTTGAAACAAACCAAAAATAGATACTCGTGTCATACATCATTATCAGGGCATACAGTGCGTCACAAGATTGTCTGAAGGAGCAAAAACCAACAAAATAACTAGAATTAAGAGATCATTAGTTTTAATTTATACTAAATAAAAAAATATCACAGGCACTAAGATATCTTGCAGCATTTTCGAACTGTTCACCTATCACTAAAGATCTTCTAGTTCGTGTCCACTGTCTGAAACCCTTTCGAACAGCATCCCAGCTCCTTAGAAATTGTTGACAAGAGGCCACACCTGTCTTGGTCCATTATCCAACTCATGTAACCCCCAAAGGAGTCCCTTCTCTCTTTCATGGCCATAGCCAAGGCAATGGGAAACATAACGCACACCATCAATAGTGCGGTCACGATTCCGATGCTGATGGCCATGCACGTGAACTGTGGACTTAAAGCTGCGTATCTGTGTCTCTAAACATTTCGCACCAGCATAACGAGAAAAGTTAAAACCTGCAACACCCCCCTGACGTTTCGGTGCAGTTGTATCTTCCAAATTCAGCCTTTCGCGCTCTTTTTTTATCGCATCTTCTTCCTCTTTGGAAGACAGTATCAGATCAGTACGCGGCAGAAAATGACTGAACGATATCACAGGGCCGTCAAAGGGGAGAGAGGGTTTTAACATTTCATCATTCAAGTTGGCAAAGTATTTTGAGCGAGTTTCAACCAAATCTGGCCACTTGCAAGCAAAATTGTCCATCCACATTTGTCGATTTTTCTCAATGTTCTCCGGTACTTGTGGAGTGATATAGGTGGCATCATTTGCATCCTCCTCTGGTGTGGCGTACCAAGAATAGAGTGGAACAATCCAGATATGGTCCTTGGCAGAAAGTGAAAGTTTACCTGGTTTGGTGTGGATGCCATTTCTCTCACACATTTTCAGGATTTCGTGGAATTTTTCGATCGAGTTTGCGAATTCTGGCCGGCGTAGCCAAAGATCATGGTTGCCTGAAAAAGTAAATGTGACAGCTGTGTTAAAATTGATAATAAAAAATATTTTTTCAGCATTTAGAGTACAGAACACGTGAAAAATGTTGAAATAATATACCGGTACTGGGTTTATTTAAACAAGAATGAAACCTAGCTCAGATGTTTTCTCCCAAACCAAATCTTAGATATGGGGAGACCAAAACCTCCCCCCCTCGGTGTTCGTCCATCCTGACCACAAGGTATCACCCTGGACTCCCAGACAAAGTTTGGTGAAGATTGGAGAGGTATAGGCAGAGGAGACAGATGGGTATCTTGCTGCTCTACGTTGATGCAGTAGTGGCAGCTGACCAGATTTGATCAAGTGCCCTTGGTGCTCCTTCACAGAGTGAAGAACACTTGGGGGAACAACTTGCCAACTTGTTTCCCAGTCACTGTATTTCCATAGTGACACACAATCGCACCGATTCAAAGGCGAGTACTTTTTGAAATAGAGAGGAATGCCATGCTCATGCTGGCGGGAAGGAATTCCTCCAAGAAGAACACCAGATCATCCGGACTCCCAACCCAGGCTTTGAAACCATCTCATACTTTCGCCAGCATAGAAAAGAAGCTCTGAAGAAGTAGGACCTATGCACTGCCGAAGTTTGGGCGGAAAGACTACAGAACAACACCCAATGGACCTACGCATAGAATTGGAGTCGACTAAAACTTTTAGAAAGGGGCAACAGGACACAACTTCCTGCACGTTATGAAGTTATCCTCTCTACAACAGTTTGTAGTCGGGATCTGACAGCACAACTATTTTAAAAGACAACCCTCATGTAGATATGAATCAGACAAAATCAGCGCCGACATAGCAATGTCGCTACTAGAGCCCAGCACCCTGTTACACAATCTTCAGGTTTGCAAAGCACTCGGGGAGAAAACATGCATGACAGGATGTGACAATCTGTTCCGAGACCTGTCATGACATGTCCTACTCAGTCAGATACACTGACAATGCAGAACGGAGCTACATAAGCCTGTTGAATGGCTTGGCCCCGACTTGGAAACATATTGTTTTCATTTTCATGTTTTTGGAGACTTTTCAAACAGTTTTCTTTTGACAGTTGCTCACTGTTGGAATAAAGGCTGTTTAGTCTATAGCATATCTTACTTAAAAATATTCTTTTTTAATGATGTATTTTAACCAGAACTCAGTCTACAGTCTGGATGCAGTTCTGTTCATGGCCAGTTTTTTGCAATAATATAAAAGAAACATACTAATCATTCTACACAAGATCTCAGCTTCACACCAGATTGCCACAGTAACCTGACCACAAAAACTGCAGGACAATACAAATATTTACATTCCTGTCATTGGTGCAAACATTCTCCAACAAGTTTATTGTTGACAATCTCAAGTAGTTCAAACATTTCGCCTGACCTGAATTGAGACACTTCTGCCCTCAAGATGCAATTTCGTGAAGATCTTGTTACTTTCATGCATACACATTGTCAATCAGGGGTTTGATTAGGCCTGTTAATCATTGTTTACAGAGGACACTGGCGGCTTGCCAAACAGAATTACTACGGCTGTGAGAACTGGGCCATTTTTACTATAGGGTCCTAGAACTACATGTACCAACCTCACCAGGCCAGAGGCATAAAAACAGAAACTTAGTTCTTCTCTCGATTTTTAACGATCTCATTTGGCTGCTAAAAAACGGTTAGGCGCTAATTAGTATTGTTCGACAGAATATGTCACAACCTAAACTATGTCATTGGACAATTTACTATTCACAAGGACCCAGAAACAGACACTCGGTCATTGTTTAGTGCCAGTTTGAATGCAGGAATTTAGAAACTCTCTCGACCGCGATTTTAAATGCCAACTGACAACCACTGGAGAACGTAACAAAGAGTTTTTGAGCGGCTGTAAACCCTGTTTACCCTAGCTGACACTGGTCAGGACTCACCAATGTCAGGTTCTCAGCAATCACTTCTTTCTTCCCATCGACTTTTTGTCGATCAGAAAAATATGTAGCATCAAACACCTATCCACCAGAATAATGTACATTGCTTCCAAAACGTTATGATTTGTTTTACATTTGCATCTGTATTTGCTATTGTTTTCAAGCCACTTCTACAAAAACCTAAAGGTCATCTTTCCCATTGTTTGTTCCATACACATCCGATTTTTTTCTATCCATCAGAATAACGTACATTATCTTATACATGTATATCGAAAGGTCAACAATGACTCACACTGAAACGCAGCTCACAATATCAGTTTATAAATATAATTGAAAAATGTGGAACTTTAGACTAATGGAGTAAACAAGGTCAGCAGTTGGAACAATTCTGATCATATGATAGCCTCATAGAATGACCAGGTCTATCATTGCAAAATCAATCTGAATAGGGGCACATGATTTCCCTCGGAAGTTTATCCTGCTTGTGTTTTTTTTTGCAATCTGCACTTCTGTAATGGAAAAGTAGAGCACAAGAATCAGTACTTTGCACACAATAACAATACCAGATGATCGAATTAGTCACTTAACTGTAAGCATCAAACATGTGATTGTGAATGTGATCATCCGAATTAGGGTGGTCATCAATACTGTTTCGTCTTTGAGCAAGGCACTTAACCCTTAATTAATTCATCCTTCAAAGGGTGACTGACGAGAAACCAAGGTTCCTTGTACGTGATGACTATGCCAGGACAAGTAAAAGGCCCCTACCAAGTGAAAAATATGACTCCGCTTTTGGATGAAGACGGCGTCACCAGGCAGATACTCCAACCCAACTGGCCATAGTGACACACAAAAACCACTCACTTGACTCTTGAGGATAACACCTCCAAGTGCACAGCGAAAACGCTAAAGAGTGGGTCATATGTGGAAAAGGGAAAGTGCATGCTATCATAACAAACTGTCTTTTATTAGGCATAGATACAATACTTTCTTTAATTAGATTCTTTATAAGGTTTAGTTTTGATAACACGTTGACCTCGCAAATTAAAATCACTTAGCAATTCCTTCCTTGGCCTTGATAGAGCAATTAGTACACAATTAGTGTCACTGTACCCTAGGACAATGTCTTCTTGTCAATAAAAGCCCCAGGACTGAGCATGTCTCCGAAGTAGGATGCTGGGTCAGTCGGTCAATTCAACTGTGTACGAAAGGCTGTCCTCACCTCAAAATACACGGACACTGTTCCCTGCTGTCAAGCTCTTTTAATGTTAGTTCTTGTCAAGTTTTGCTGTCTGAATTGGGTAAATAGATAATTGGAGTACTTATACTGTAATGAATTAAAACACTCTACTCTACTTGGGCAATACAGCATGAAAGGTTCCAATGAACAATAAATATCGACTGACACATCATAAACCGCCCTTTTTGATGATCAATTTTCATGAAAATCTCTCAAGGACGAGTACGTGTAACAAAGACTAGGCGACAGATGGCATGAAATGAAGCGACCAGAACTCTTATGGAGAAAAAATCGATCATTTCAATTCAAACAATAACATGCCATACATCAATGGAACGAAACTGGCACAATCTAGCAAAACTGAAGACTTCTAAAGTTATGCGCCATGCATGGTACATAGGTCAAAATTGCCATCCAGGGCATGATAATAAGTATCAGACAGATCATCAACTGGAAATTATTCCATGCATAAACCAAACAAGTCGAAACATGACTTTTAATTTTTCCCAAACAACAAGCTCTGACAGGTGAAGTTATTGACCTTATCAGGCAGCCACAATTGTCAATATTGACGAGGCAGAGAAGTAGACCTGGGAGAGGCAATTGACATTGTTTAGAAGTGCAACAACACCACAATCGATTCCATGCAAGGTGTCTGAACTATTTTTAGAATCAGTGACTGGTGAACAGCTGTAGAATGATGGAAAATATTCATATAGCTCTCGGCCTACAATTATACAATACAATACAATACAATACAAGGAATTGATTAAAACATTCATGAATGAAGTTCGATTGTCGAAACTATTCATCAAGGTTTGAATAATGAACAGGATATCTGGCATGATCTATGACACTGAAAAGGCATGGTGCTGTGCCCTGCTAAAACTCTTCAGCTGAAACACTATCTGTTGACTCTAAAGTAATTGTGATTTCACGCCACATTGACAGCAGTTATTCACCACATGCATTGGAGTAAGGCAACAGCATCATTGTCACCCAGTGCAGTGGTGGCTGATCATCGGAACGAATGATGGCCAAGGAAGGTCGCCCACTAGCTGTACCACATGTTTGGCACAGCGGCAGTACCAATTACCATGCCATGACCCTTTGCCTGGGATGTGTTCTTCTTTTGTTGTTGTGCCTATCTAGGTTTTTGGTTTTGGCTCAGAACACCGATCTAATTAACTCACCTGGTACAAAAAACACCTCAGCAAAGACCCGAGCAAGACGTTTCAAGGTTGTTTCAAGGAGCGAAGTCAAATCTGTGACATCTCCTGCCAAAATTAACGCATCTTTTCCGTATTTCTCTTTCGACCAGCTTTCTACAATCTCTAAATTGTCTCTATAATCTACATGAATATCAGATATTGCTATGACACGCCTGATGTAGCTATCTTGACCACTCATTTTGCTAAAATTCGCAACTTTTTGCAAGTTTCTATAAGCACGTTTCATCATTCATGGTCGCTGACATTTTGTTGGTCATGTGACACTTCCACCAACGATTAGTTAAAATTCCCTCCGTACAAAATAATGGTGGCAGCACCATACTCTACACCATGCAAGTTATGGGTAAAAGTGGTCAACAAAGACAAAAAGGGAGGTTTCAGGGGATTCAGATTATGGAGGGGAAGGATTATTGGGGTACCCATCCCACGACATCCTGTTTGAAAAAAAGCCAATCAGCAATTTTGACCAAATCCCGAACAGAATCCTCCAGACAAATTCTTCCAACAGCTTGGGTATACTGATGATCTTCTTAGGCGCTCAATTGACGCGGGAAGGAAAAGACACTGGGAACAATACTATCCATTCTGACTGTGCATTTATTCCTGTACATTAAATTATATACAATAAAGATAACCACAATAATTAGCTTGGTACAGAAAGAGGAATAGCAGACCATAATGAAAAGAACCTTGTTCACTTCAAGCAATATCTAATGACTACTACACTCGTCCTTATAAGGATTATTGATCAATAGCTACTGAATGGAATACAATATTATTTCAATACCATTGTGCTGATAGGCTGATTTTCCTACTAAGGCTTTTGGGTGAACAAGTCAATGATACTTTCATGACTTCATAATGTTTGAAGGTGATTAAGGTGTTTGAATTGTAGATCTGACATGATGAATAAATGTAGCTTAAGTATAAGATACATGTATTGAATCAATTTCTGACATCCGACTACTTTGGAAGCCTACAATATCAACATAATTCACCAGACATAAATTTACATTTCCAAACCATGAGACCAACTGTTGACCTTTTGTGGTAGACACTAGGAGAATAAATGCACAGTGACAATACATGCTACGTTCAAGATACATACATTACATATACAGACAAATGATAATATACTTCATTTTACATGACAGCAAACCACCATATCAACAATACAAGAATCTTTGTTCTCTTAAACAGCAAGACTTATTCCAACTTGACTTAGAAAAGACTGGGTGATCACTTTAGCACAATCCTATCATAGTTCCGATTTTGACACATTCGTTCAACTAAGTCATTCCTTCTATAACTGTTCAAAATGAAATAAATCTTGGCTTGGAATGTTGTTCACATTTCTGATACCTGGCGGTGGTAATAGCTAGCACATCATCACTAATTTCTCTTGCAACATTAACACTGCTTTTATCACAACTCTAAGGAATCCAAAGATGAAATCTAAGCTGACAATATTATATGATTATGAATGTAAACAAAAGATGAGGTAAAGAGAGTGCCTTCTAGTAAGACAGTAATTCACCAGATTAACCAAGCTCCTTGTATACTACAGTACATTGTACAATGGTGACAATGAAATAAATAGTGGCAGACTTTATGGTGTAGACAATAGCAAGAGGATTGAGGATGACATTTTTTAGAAAAGACTTTGAAATGGACAAGAGTTTGATCCCGGGCTAGAAACCCTGGGCCTTTATAACCATCAGATGAGACAGGAAGTCATGGTCCTTTGTATCTGTGTCTATACCAGGGCAACTAAAAGATCCCTCAACTGGCCACAATGCTACTTTATCGCCAAACCTATTCATACAAGAATGATATCCAATTAACGGAAAGAAAACGCTGTTTGACTAGATCAACCAAGGACTCATCTAAACAGTCATGTTAATTATTCATGTATGCCACATTTATATCTTACATTACCAATTACATTCAACAGAAGAATTGCATAATGAAATGATTATAAGGAGGGAACAATAAACTCTCCACTAACCGATTAAAGAATGAAGATATTCATGATACATGGAGGCAAAATTAATAGTTTATTGTCTCAACTATTTGATGAGTCAGCATGGCAAGTTAGGAAAGGCACATGCATCCGACAATCTATTTCTTAAAATTCAATTAGATACCTATTAGTACAGCATTTCACTTTTCTATACAACAGTAGACTACTCTTCATCATAGACACTAAAGGAAATATTTTGGCATAAACATTCACATGATTTTCAACACGTTGACTTCACTCTTTCAAATGTCAGAAGTGGAATGAAATCTGAAGATGAACCTTGACATTCAACCCAACACCGCGCCCTCACTATCAGTGACAATTTGCATCTAAATGAGGAGAATTTAAATAAATAGAACCACTGAGATAATTGTCAACCTCTCACTCCAACTATTGGTCTCGTTGGGAATCCCTAGGGTAGAATTTCTTCAGTGTTTTCTCAGGAATACGTTTCAACATCTCCTTGGGGAAAATTCGTAGTAGTTGCCAGCCGATGTCCAGCGATTCGAAGATACTGCGATTTTCATAATGACCTGGAGGGGAGAAAAACAAGGAAATCATGACAACTACGAATTTGGAAATACCGTTAACAACCAAATCTTCCAGTTTCAATCATATGATTATTACTTTTTGAATGTGGTCAAGATGACCAAAACTGACCAGGACTGAGAAGTTTACCCACCTCGTCAAAGAGGACAAAACAGCATGGTGACGCATACTCATAGTCAAACACGCAGGGCATGCAAACAACCATCGGTTTGTGGGACTTAGGTAACTTCAAATTTTTGTCACTATTTCAACAACCAATGACAAATACTTTCAGATAATTCATGACAGACATTATGAGAAAAGTACCTACCTTGTGCGATGAAATTCTTTTCGAATTTGGTTAAGAATTCTAAATAGAGCAAGTCCTCGGATGTCAAAGCTTCTTCTCCTACGACAGCCTTCATGGCCTGAACATCTTTACCAATGGCATAGCAAGCATACTGAAAAGAAGAGAGAAGATTAGAAGGAGTTCTTGTGACCAGGACTACGAGAATCTGCTCGATGTGAATATGGAGCTGGAGACCAGAAATGTAAAAAGTCCTTACCAACTGATTGGATACATCAGAATGGTCTTCACGGGTCATTCCCTCGCCGATGGCAGACTTCATCAATCGAGACAGTGATGGTAGAACGTTGATTGGTGGGTAAATCTGGAATAGAAACGGATCATTCAGTTCAATTAACATTTGGAAGGAACAGCAGATGCCAACATAAAGAATAATCCTCCTTCATTTATTCTTACACATATTCCATATCACTGATATATCCATGCCAAAACAGAATGTATCTGTCTACATGTATAAGGCCAAACAGCTGTTACCTGTCTATTGTGTAGTTGTCTGTCTACGTAAATTTGTCCTTCTGTGATATAACCCGTTAAATCAGGAATGGGATGGGTAATATCTGAAAGAAACCAAAATTGATAAACACAATGTTGCTTGGAGATCGCCGTGTTTCCAGTAAAGTCTATCATTGCCTCAAGGAGAATTAAACCACCAATCTCATCCCAAGTGCCACAAGTGAACTCGTGATTCTATCAATGTACCCTCCATTCAAAAATGATAATGAAACAACAACAGTTCAAGCCTAGTCGCAACTCATGTTTTTCCCCCTTCACAGTAGACCCAATCAAAAATAACTTCTTTGATCAATATCCAAACTCACCGTCATTAGGCATAGTCAAGATGGGAATCTGTGTGATGGAACCATTGCGACCCTGGACTCGACCAGCACGCTCATAAATCGTTGCTAAATCAGTGTACATGTAACCTGGGAAACCTCGACGTCCAGGCACCTCTTCTCTTGCAGCGGAGACCTAACGAGAAAGGTAACATTTTGAAAACCAGAAAAGTGTGCATTGTTCCTGAGAAGCAGTATACAGTACTTCAAAGGCTCCAAGCCAGATACATCATTATTGACATTTGAAGCCCTTTTGCTTTGAATACCACAAATATGAATAACTTATGGACAACTCCTCCTCGGTGTCCAAGACAATAGTTCCTGGGTCAATAACCCATTTTGCCCCCCCACCCCAACTGAGCCAAAGAGGGAGAAGAACTTATCAGATATGAATTGGCTATTTCCCATGCAGCTTACCTCTCGCAAAGCCTCAGCATATGAACTCATGTCTGTAAGGATGACCAACACATGCTTCTCACACTGGTAGGCTAAGAATTCAGCTGTTGTCAGGGCAATACGTGGCGTGATGATACGTTCAATCCTGCAGATATGAAAATGAACAGTTTGAATATCAAGAATAATAATAATACAATCTACATCTTCATTTTGGTGAGACAATAAATTCTCTCCCATCAGGGAAACACTATGCCTATTCTTTGTGGCCTGAGGCATGGGCAGCCTCTTGTAGTTGTACCGTAAGAACCATTTGATTAAGACAGGCCAAGTCCCAAATCCAAAGAAGTTGGAACCTAGTGTATGAGAAAACATGCTCTCCTTAAAATAATACGGGAGAAATTGACTTAACGGAAGAGAAACTATCATGTGCCATGATCCTGTACAAGCAATGTTCGTAACCCAATGATCATGATAGTTCCTAATCTTTTTAGTACATGTACGCCCCTGGTATTTTAAGGAGTCCACATTGCTCATTCTTCCTGTCCTATGTTAGGGTCGTCATTCCTCGAACCATCCCATTATATGTGACAATACTCACGTTGGGTCGTTAGCCAAGTTCAAGAACAAGCTCACATTTTCCATGGAGCCATTCTCTTCGAAATCTTGTTTGAAGAATCTAGCAGTCTCCATGTTGACTCCCATAGCAGCGAACACGATAGCAAAGTTGTCATCGTGACTGTCCAAAACTCCCTTGGTGGGCAGCTTAACCAAACCACCCTGTCGACAGATTTGGGCTGCAATCTGTAAGGACAGAGAAACTAGTATACACCAATTCATTCAAAGAAAAAGTAACAGACAGAGAAAGTCCTTAATACTCAACACATAAAGCAGTAAATTTGGTGACGTCTGAAGAGTAGCGATCCTTGTACATAGCCTTGTCAGCAGCTAGTAAAAGAGTCTCAAGTCTGTAGTAAGAGAGGGGGGACTCGGAGAACGAGAAGTGGGGCCAAGTGTTCTGTTAACCAACATATAAAAATCCATGGTCGTATTTCACTTTCAGTTTTTAAACAATTAAAAAATGAAATCTGAACTTACTTCATTGTGAGGCAAACCGGCTGCGGAGAAAATTGGGATCTTCTGTCCTCTAGCAATGCTGTTCATGGTGTCAATGGCAGAGATACCGGTCTGAATCATCTCCTCCGGGTAGATTCGCGACCAAGGATTGATGGGCTGGCCCTGGATGTCGAGAAAATCTTCGGCCAAGACTGGTGGACCTTTGTCGATGGCTTTACCGGAACCATTAAAGACGCGACCCAACATGTCCTCAGAGACAGGCATCCGTAAGATGTCCCCAGTGAATTCACAAGTAGTGTATTTGGCATCAATTCCTGATGTTCCTTCAAACACCTGCACAAGAAAATAGGAAATTTAGAAGGAAATAAACATTGTAGGTACCAGAGTTTTTGTTTTGTTTTATTTCTAAGAAAATTAGGTCAAATATAACATTGTTATATATCTTATGTCTGGAATTTCTGTTGAAGATATTTTAGCAAACAAGGTCTTAAGACCATCAACAGAATTCACAAAAACCTTATCATAATCCTTCTCCATTCTTTGCCTTTATTACCAGCCATTCAACTTACCTGTACAACAGCCTTTGATCCACTGACTTCAAGCACCTGTCCGCTCCTCTGTGTCCCATCTGCCAAGTTGAGATTGACAATTTCAGCAAATTTGGGAAACTTGACATCATCCAGGATAACCAAAGGACCGTTGACACCAGACACCGTCCTGTATGCTGAAAACCAAATTGATATGTTTTAGAGGTCGTTACAGTTACAGTTACAGTTACGTGGAAACCAACCGTATCTATTCTAGGCTAGCATCGTCGTCATATCCCGCTATCCAGGACCGATTTCCGACTAACATCATAGATGCATTTTTTTGGTTAGAAAGTATTGTCTGGCCTTAGAGATGATGGTAAAGAACAAGACAAACAAATACGCAGAAAATTAAAGCTTTATTTCAACACAATGAAAATGTACATGAAACTGTACAGAAAACTTAGCCTGGCAAGGAGTACCCTTGCATTAAAACCGATATTGCTCACCAACTGCCACACCGAATTGGATAACATTTTGTGAAAATGAGGCCACATACTTATTCTTGGCTGTGTGATGTAATCTCTTGATATCGCTGCGTGGTGGGCCCTTGCAGCCGCCACATCATGTCCCCCCATATCCATCAAATCGCCTTTGCTGTTCGCCATCTTGTCCGAGTCATGTGATTTGCTTCGAAGTGCGCATGCGTTATTAATTAAAGGGAGACTATAGTATCAGGAGACAATACACGGCCGGTGGAACTTTATTCACACTCCCCGGTTCGCTGCGCGAGACGGCTGATGTGTGTCTCTTCTATCATTGTCTATCATTCAGTTCATCGACACTCTTCCCGCTTGTTGGAGAAATACGTTTATCAACTAGTCAAACAAGATATGCACCAAAAAGTCCAATTTGAACCCCCCCCTTTATACATGTACCGGTTGTTCCAAGTTTCAGCTCGGCGAATTTGGATGCATAACAGCACTGCAGGGCCATTCTTAAGCCACTGATCTACTCTCTCTTGGAAGTTGTCACTGGGTGGGTTTATGGGGTGATGGGGATAGGGCGGAGAGGTGAGGGGATAAAACAATGCTCCGTACGAGGAAGATTTTGGGGTGGTGGTGGTGATGGGGGGGGGGGGTATTTGTGCCCTTCGACAGGACCCTGGCTTCGGGGGCCCGGGCGGATGAAGGCAAGCCTTGCTGCCAATGCTGGTAACTAGAAGCTACCCAGCCTAAGCTCCAACCCAGACAATTTTTACACAGCGTGCAATACCGTCAGCCGTACCGACTTTATCGGTGTCTTCGGCATGCTGGGGAGGGAGCAAGGCCGGCCTTGAAGCTCTGTTGTTGTTTGTACATCATGGCTGCCCGTCTGCTCCACCATGTGGAAATAGGCGTCAAAAATGGCCTGGAAACCGTTCATAAGTTCATAATTCGTTACAAATTCCGCCCTGTAGCTTGTCGGGAAAATGATATTTCTAAACAATGGTTATTGTTAGCCGGATCTACCCGCTTTGTTGTGACTGAAGCAAAGAAATGTTGGCCATCTCGAAGCATTTTGTATGCCGGTAGTACATTTTATGCAACACCCTGTAAATTACATAACAAGTCCTGCCAGAAAGGGGACGATGTTTCATCAGACTCCAAGAGGACTAAGCTTGTTGCATCACTACAAGATAGCAAGGAAAACAGTTATGATTATATATGTCACTGGCACTCTGGGCAGGAGCAAAATACTGCAATAAAAGCCGAAGATGACAGCATTGCTATTGGCAATAGCGGCGTCATAAGCACTGGATTAGAACATGCAGATTCAGTTTTCAATGTGGCCCTGGAAGTAAATAATGTTGCAGACTGTGTCAAGAGAGTATCAGATAATGGTGGGGAAATTATCCGCTTGCCGAGGACAGTTCGGGACGATGATGGGCATGTGACTTACGCAACAATAAAATCGTGTGTTGGAAACGTATTGCACACTCTTATTGACTCGTCAAATTACAGAGGAGTGTTTTTACCAGGGTTCAGCTCCGTGAACTGTGATCAGGACCTACCTTTCGTCAATCAAGCAGAAAATTGTGATGATAATAAAGTGACAAGCCCGTTTCAAGGAATAGACCATGTTGCCTTTGCTTTAAACCGAGGATATTCACGGGATGTCATGAAGTGGTACAATAAAGTATTTGGGATGGAAAAGTTCAAAATCAACCGGTAATTTCCCTGAATAAAAGATGAATTTTCTTATCTATCTCCACATTTTTCAATACAATTCTGACTGTGACATATCTTTACATGCTCAAAAAATATCAAGTACAAACCATCTATTCTTTATTCCAGAGATGAAGATGAAGAAGAAGGATTTGTTCTTAAAGGAAACAATATTGGCCTCAGGCTTAGGGCCATGAACTACAGAAGTTGCCATGATCAGGGGGACCAGAGCACTGGTCTGAAGTTTGTCATGGCAGAGTCACTACCTCATCAGGGTAAGATTTACTGATATTTTTTAAATCAACATCAAGGATCGGCAATAACTTATCATATCATGCTTTAGGTAAATTTGCCTTCCAGCTGATCCCACAAAAAATGTAAAAAATAGTCTGGGTTTTGCAGCACTCAGGCTATCGTTAGGACCCAGTTGGAACATTGATTTCACACCTTACGATTGGAATCTGTAAAAGCTGTCTTTTAGTGTGCAATGGTCAGTGCATTTCTCATTTCAGGTCCAAACCAAGTGGACACCTTCCTCAGGGAACATGGAGGACCTGGCGTTCAACATATAGGCTTATACTCCAATAACATAATCGATGCAGTTCAGAGTATGGCAGCAAGTGGAGCGTCTTTCATGGACACTCCTCCGACTTATTACTCAAAGGTAATGGATCATCCATAAACAATCAAATAATCAATGTCAATGTGTTTCACAATGATCAGGTTTGACTCCCTCCCCCTCCTTGAATCCTAACTGAACAGTTTTAACAAGCGCTTTTCCCCCTCACCCTTTCCTGACATTGTTAGGATTGTGAAACACATTGATTTTTATGCGTGCAGGGATTATTGTAAACTATGTTCTCCAATCATAGACCAATGGATGCTTTTTTAAATAGTTATAATGTGTTTCCCTTCTTCTAAAGGTGGGCAAGCTGGAGGAAATAGAGTCATCGGGAGAGGACCTTGACATATTACAGAAGTATGGAATCCTTCTGGATTCGGAGGCAGATGGGAATGTAGGCACTACTGAAGAGGAAAAGTAAGTTGCATTAGAGTTTCATCCCAAACATGCAAAATGAAATGTATACATTTTTGCCAGCTACGATTCCGAGCATGACAAATCTTGTCGTTGCATTGTCTTGTAGTTAGTATTGTTGACAGCATCAATCATGGTTACTTTTGAGTGACTAAAACTTGCTTCATTTTCAGGTACTTGATGCAGGTGTTCACAAAACCACTCTTCGATCATGACACATTCTTTCTGGAGATCATTCAGCGGTGTGGAGCGACAGGTTTTGGTGCTGGAAATATCTCAGCATTGTGGAGATCAGTAGAGGCATTTTTTCAATCAAAGAAAAAGGCCAAGTTACAGGGGGATGGCAGCTGTTGATGATTGTGTGTTTAGGACCAAGTAACCATTGTTATAGGAATTGAGGTACTTTGAGAAAATCAAGGACAGACGTTTTTGCACTTATGTTGTTGTGAGAAAAGTTTGATCTTGTGGCATGAATGTTTGCCCCATGTAGCTTTTTGAAATAAATGCTTTAAATGATCAACTCTGGGTTTCTTTTGTGTGTTTTTTCAAAGAAACATGAGTAGTTTTCTGCAAAATAACACGATAGTGAGCCAAGACAAATAATGCTGCAGGTTGTGCCTTTGTCTTTGAGGGGAGTGATAGCGTTTCAAGATGGTGTGCTTGCCTTATTGTGATGTTTTTGCCCTCGATCTGTCTCGATGGTGAATCCAGTCTTGGCAGAGAAAATTCATAGGAGTTGCACACAAGCTGATGGTTTGGCCCTCACTGAACTTGCTCGATGTAGACTCCCTGCCGAGTGGGCAGCCCATTGCGACATCCCAATTCGGTCTCCTCGGGTTCGGGAGGAAGGAGGCCGGTCGACTGCATCTGGAGTATGTAGCTCAATGAATCCAGTCTTTGTGGAGGAGTTACACAGGGGCTACTCCATCAACCAGCAGGCAGAACTGTGCCTTGTCTGGGAGACCTTGATGAATGGTGGCAATGATATGGTCAAGGTGAAGACCAGTTAGAGTTTCTTTGGAGACGAGTGAACGATATTTGCTGTGTATCAATTCCTTGCAGATTGTGTCTTCAATCCCTCCACATGACATTTGATCCTTCTAACTCCATCTCTTAAATCCCTTTTGCTCGCCAGACAAAGGAAATTGCATGCACATACTGGTATCTGATTGTGTTGTGCAATATTGTCACTGGGTGTCTAAAGAGTAGGCCATGCTTCGATCAGAGATCAGCACCAACATTCTGAACAAGGGTTGATACAAAAGTTAGAGCAGACTGGACCAGATGACACACTGAATAGTAGAATAACAACTGGTATAAGACACAAGAGTTTATTTTGTATAACTCCCTGGACAATAATCATACATGCAATTTATGAAAACTATATCCGTGTCCTGTAAAAGTCGCTCATGATTTCTTCTGTCTCTGTTTTCTGAGTTTCCGTTGTTTATATGCACGGTTCCCTGCGTTGTTTTTCTTTGATGTTTCTGGTTTTTCTGTCCTCTTCTTTTTCCTTGGCCGGTCCTCAACACTTTGAGACTCATCATGCCTGAAAAATTAATGGAGGACATGAGTTTTGATGTTGCACTTGTTAAATATCGCTACTGCTATGTTGACATGTTGTTCCCAATGTGATTGTCAGTAACAGACAGCACAATAAAAAGGGAAATAAAAAAGTGGAAGCAAAATGGTCATAAATGTAGTCCCTCCTTTCTGCCATATAATGCAATGCATGATGGGATAGCATACTCAAGGAAGTCTGAGAGTTGACACACTTTGTCTTCAGCACATACCTTTTTTGAACTTTGACACTGTTTTTATTGGGACAGTCCCTCCTTTTGTGGTCCATTTCTCCACATATGTGACACCCTGTAACAATACAAGAGATTATAATCAATTCAATACCCTTCACAATCAACCAACATTAAAAGGAACTGATTGATGAGAACATTTATAAGATGGGATTCAAGCCAACCAGGTCATTCGCTGTATCCACTAGGGTCTCACAGATCACACATTGCCTTTCAATTTCAGACAGAATGATTAACATGCATGTAGACCAACTAGGTTTAGCTTCACTTGCTACGGCCTAAAATAATCTATTTAGTTGAGAAACCTACCTTCTAAAGTTCGTCCACATGAATGATCAGGCAGTTCGCAGCAGTTACATTTATTGCAATGAACACGAGAGGACTTCACACATGTTTCGCACTTGAAGCAATGAACATAGGCTCCGCCATCCTGAAAATTCACGTGAAACAATTGAAAAAGATTTTATTGAGCAAATAAAATCAGGACTAAACGAACCTCATGCAGACATTCTTTCATAGCAGGATTTTTATTTGTTCTTTAAAAATACACTAGCACAATTCGAGCTCATCAACGAGCATGCAGTAGTCAGGAAGTCCTTGCCTAATCTGAGGCCTCATAGAGCTGGTGGTAAATGTTATTCAAGTTCTGTCTTGGGATGGTTTAACTTTGGAATATTCTCCTTGAAAGACTATCACCTTGAACAAAGAAACTGTCTCACCTTAGATGTACATGCATCACATACATCACAGTGTACATTCTGCTTGGAAACATATCTCTGGCACCTTGCACACAATCTGAAATGAAAGATGACATGTCTGACTGTAAAGGATTCTACTGACATACATGCAGTAGGAAACGAAACAGAACAAGCCATGAACACAGGCTTTTCCAGCCTTGAAGAGGAGAGTTATCAAGACAACTCTCTAATAAGGAAAGCTTGTCAGTCCTAAGGGTGTCTCCTAAAATGGGGAGATTCCACTGAATTTCAAATTCAAAGGACATTTTATGAAAATATATTTGACAGGTACTGACTTGTAGGAATCCTCTGGCAGGATGACATCGATGGGAGGGATATTTGTAAATATCCTAACAGGAGATCCTTGCTTCCTCCCCATGGGGCCACCATGGAAAACAGCATGGTTAGAATAGTCAACCTGCAATGAAACATAAAGAAACATGGAGAAGCAGGTAACTTACCTAGGAAGCAACAGTATTCTGACTGTCGTAACAAATGTATGATAGAAAAAGAGTTAAGTGCTATGTGTAACTTCTGCAGACAGCGCAGGTTACTTCTGAGTGGAATTTCGGTGTAGCCGCTAACAGGCAATAAATCCTTTAAAAAGACTCTCTTTACGCCTTCAGGGACAGAAAACTGTACCTTATAATCGAGCATGGTAAGAGTGGGCAGGAATTCTTCTATCTTTTTCTCCATGAAGTATGGAAAAATCCACATCAGTGGAAGATTTTTCTCGTGTTTTCCTGAAGTGAAAAGAAGCCAGTACAAAGTTCTGATCATCAAAATCTGACCCCAAGTGCTTCACAAATGAGCTGCCACCTGTGATCATGATTGCATGGATTCACTTGGTCAATACTTACTCCATTTTTATCCCTAACAGTTTTGGATGACTTCTTATCCCAGTCTGAGTCAAGCTGATCGAAAGGAGAGATTCCAGGTAGAAGCAACAAACATATCAATTTACCTTCCACTTTCCACTCTTGCATAATCTTCTTGACAGTAAATGCGATGACTTCGACCAGTCCTCCAAACGGTGGATCAGTCACGACCACTAGCTTCTCATTCCTCAAGAATTTTGTGTAGATCTTCTTGCTCTCCTCACCGCCAAAGAAATGATGGTTGAACATATTGTAACGGCAGAAGTGGTCGGGGCTAAAGAACTGTTGCTGAATGAGACAAGGGGTAACCTAACTATGAGAAGAGTCTCATCGGAACAACCTCTAAATGGACTCACCATTTTCAAAATTATGACTTACGATAAGTTGAGTTGACGTAAGTCAGGCCACTATTCACGAACATGAGTTACACTCAAAGCCACTGAATACATGTAAGCTTCATGCTCGAACCAAGGCTTATTTATGTATGAACTGTACACATGTTGTAGTGGTCACTTTCAGTAGGGTATTTCTGCCAATGGGGCATCATATTTTGCAGACTTGACGGACAACTAATAGGCAATCTCACTTACATATCTGTGATCTATATCCAATAGGAGGGCTTGCATGCCAAGGCTTGATTCATCAGACGAAATAGCTTCGAAGATCCTGGGTGATCCTACACAGAGTACATGCGTAAACCCAAGTCTCCTGAACGTTGACAACATGAAAGATACAGTCTCATCCGAGAACAAGTATTGCTGAAATTAAAGACAAAAGGATTATTATTTACTATTTCAATGATCTACACAAAACAAAGTCACAATCAGTACCAGTATTCAGTCTCAGAGTCTTGACTTACATTCAAAGTAATACTGTCACAATCTTTGCGTCTCTGCACACTGAATAGCAATGACAAGTCACAATCACAGTTGTGTGTCTCCGTACCACTGACTCACAGTAAAACTAACAACCTCACAATCACTCCTCTTGTGTCCTAACACAATCAGTACTGTTGAGTCCAATGACAACTATTAATGTCACAATCACCGTCTTGGTATTGATACTAATTATCAAATTAACAAGCAATGGGTTCTCTTCAAAACTTGAGGGAAACTTACAGCATTAGTTTTCTTGTTGTCCAATGGTTTGAGTAGATGGCTTGGTTTCTGGAGATCAGCATCAGTGACTGGTGACAGAAGTTTGTGGTCTTGATGGGACGGCTTGTCTTTTGGTATCAGCAGGACGTTGCAGGTTTGACAGAATGTCCTGGATGATGCAGGTGTCAGTTTAGCTTTTTCGAAACTGAAACACATCAATCAAATTTGGAATGTTCCCAACCATTTTGACATGTTTGATGACAAATCACACCACTCGTTCCAATTTCTGTATCAAAATTTGGAAACAAATGAATATTTTCAAACATGATTCAAGGATTTTAGAATTATGGATGTTGCTGGCTTTATTTATGGTACTGTCATAAATCTTGTGCATAAGTGCCACATCATAGACGGATATATATAATAACTGCCAGTGCTCAAAATCATTTTTACAATTCTTTAGGTTCGAACTCATTAAGCCACATCATGCTTGCTGAGTAAAAAAAAATGAGAAGCAGAGTACGTGTCACGTGAACATTCAACTTCTCAATTCATGAATTGGAGCACTTTTATCATTACATCAAAAAGAGTCGACACTCTTAATCTTTCAGTCAAGCCCACAGGGTGAGCTGGTTTGAAAGGAACATCATGGTAAACATCCATGTTCACCTTGTGTAATACTCTCTGTGAGAGTTTGGTGGCTGACTCTTCCTGTTCATGTCCTCTCTGGCATTCAACTTTGCCTCTGACACCTTCTCTCCAACCTGTTGGAAGAAGCTACAATCCTTCCTATCACGACACGCAGAACAAGCGTAGAACTTTTGAACTGTTGCATCTTCTCTAGCCGATTGTTTTATATATCGCTGGAACAGGAGGGTCGGACCTGCAGAGTGAAAAGGGTTTTTTTTTGAAATACAAACAAATTTGTGCGAGTTGTACTGTAAAAACCAACCCACCCTATCAATGGGCTCGATGGGGTAGAGGAGTGTTTACAGTATGGATATTGGATATGTACCGTCCCTGTGAGGCTGTGTATTATGTACGGGCAGTTATGTACTGTACACTGTACACTGTACAGCTGTGTATCCGGGAGCTCAGGCTTGAATGAAAGGTGCAGAAGTTTCCATGCACTGTGCCTGTCAAAAAGACGATTACCAACATACTTGACAAAACTCACCATGGGGGCAGTGTGGAGCGTTCTCCAAGGGGCTTTCCAGACAAACATCAACGCCACAGCTGTTCTCCTTGGGCATTTTAAATCTTGTAAATCCATGAAATCTTATAAACTAATTCGGGCGCCATCTGTGATCCACTAGAAGAACTCCTACATCCTTCGATGTGTATTGAGGATGTTACAAATCGCGAGTTTCCCACGTTGGAGAGGCGATTTGTTACATCCTCGATATACACTTCGAGGGATGTCGGAGTTCTTCTCTCTAGATTTCTAGTACGTAAGAGGATATGAAGATAAAACAATATTTGAATTACAAACTATAAACTGCAACTACATAATACACTGGAACTATGATGGTGACCCAGAAGTATTAAGGTAGCAGGAAGGGTTGGGCGTTTGTGGTTTCTGAGTCTGAGGGGGTTGGTGTCTGTTGACTGTGCTTTAAGAGAGACTAGGCATGGCGCCAGTCTCTCTTAAAGCACAGTCAACAGGCATTTGGTCTCAGTATTTGGGTTTTGATTGCCATGACTGTACCCCTGTAAAAGTCAGAGGAGGAGAAGTTTGGAATGATGAAAGCATTGAAGAAGAAGAAATGTTATTATTGAGGAAAGCAAAATTTATTATGAGACTAGAAGGCAGTGTCCTGACTTGATTATTTTGAAAATGGCGGTCTGAACACATTAAAAGGTGGAACATGGCATTTTATCGACTTTGAAGTGCTCCGCAGTTAAAGGGAGACTATAGGCAGCAGCTAGGTAGGCAAGATAAAGTCATACAAATTTGCCAATAGGGGTCAGTCATATCTCTAGGCATGGCGCCAGTCTCTCTTAAAGCACAGTCAACAGGCATTTGGTCTTAGTATTTGGGTAAGTACAGAATCAAGGCAGCTCAGAGAGCAATGATTGAACGATGCTGTGGACAAGTCCAAGGATACTGCATCAGTCACGACCAACTTCTCATCAGAAAGCGTCACCACCAGCATATTCAATGTTCAGTTCCAACCTGTACCAGTCCAATGCACGCCTGTCATGGTCAGCAGTGGTCAGCTTAGCGCGATATGGAACATTCTTCCGAAACTCAAGCGAGGGAAGTCTGCTCATTTGCCTATCTCGCGCACTGCTCCTTCTTGTCAAATATCGTAGTGAAATCGTGGTACAGTGGGGCGTCCTCGAGGATTGCAGCTGGTCGGACAGACGTGAGGTGGAATGTGGGCGGCTGCACTTCTTCGTTGATGTGCGATGGCAGATAGCACAGTTGTTGCGTTGCATGACAGCTGAAAGTGAATGTGATATCATAGAACTGAGGCGTTTGCAATGAGACTATAGGTGAAGTAGAAGCAAGGAGTGAAATGGGCCATCTTCCAGTGACTAATATACAGAGTAAGGGCCCTTGGTGTTGTTAGATTCAGCATTGAATGTATTCCTCGTACAAGCGTGAATAGTGTGGACATACAGTGAGAGGTGAGAGACCCCTATTGACTACTTCTTGTAACTTTATCTTGGATATTATATTAGTATTGAACTTCTAGCCATGGAATATGAAGAAATTGAAGTTGTAGGCATGGAATATGAAAAATTATTCAACGGTGAAAGACATTATTCCATGAGGCTTTGCCGTGATCGCAAAGGACGCGACGTGATTGGTTCACATGCTAATGAGGTATGATAATGATAATTACCTCTATAATGCTACTTGGATAGCGACTGTGTCATTGACTGCAACAGTGGTCTATGTAAATGTGTACCTGTAATGTCAATGAAGTATGATGAGGTGATGACGATAGTGCAATTATTAAATATTGGCAAGAGATCATACTGCAACATAGGTCTTGTTTTTGACAGATGACTGTGCGACATTCCCATTGGGTCTTGTTAGAGTCAGCGCTGCATGTATTCCTTGTACAAGCTTGAATAGTTGTGACGGACTTTGAGGGGTGAGAGACCCCTATCGGCTACTTCGTCTAACTTTATCTTGCCTACCTAGCTGCTAGCAATAGTGCCCCTTTATCAAGACTGAAACCCACAGTGTGGGGCTAAGAAATTACCTTTATAATCCTAGTTGGATAACCACTGTGTAGATGATTTGAAGAGTGCTCTGTGGATGTGTGCCTGTAATGTCAATGAAAGTATGATGAGGTGATGACGATAGTGGAATGACGAAATATTGGAAAGAGATCTATTCCTAGAAGAACATATGTCCTATTTTGACTAGGTGGCGCATTTTAGAATCAGCAGTGAGCACTGTGTGTAACATGGTGGAGGCAGCGGAGATAATAACTGTGTCGAAAGTATTGTTATAGGGCCTTCCCTAGGCCCATGGGGTTAAATTTACAATCCACGATTGAAAAGACGTAGTTTGATCGCATTCAACTATAAATCCATTTACCGATGACCTTTTGTTGGGCCATGATCGGGGATTGTAAACTGTAAATGTATTATGGACTGGGAGACACAAGTGAAATAGACCAAAACAAGTGATTTTGGGGCTTTGGTTTAGACGCATGCCCCACATGCGCCATGCGGGATTATACGGTTCATGTGAACTTGTTGACATCTACATGATCTAGTGCTGTTATTGGTCATGGTACATGGTAGGCCTAATCATCATGGCTATATGTTTCAGGAAAAGCTCGGAGTAAAATGAACTGCCGATGAATAATGATGTTGTTCATGTTTACCATGTTTACTAGTACATAGCCATAGGGTATGCACTGGCCAGTGCACTTTCTGCACGTCGTCATGGTCATGTACGTGATACCGTAACCTTGCATATTTTGTTTTTTGAATGCACATGCTTTTTGGGCAAAATCACTTGTACCAACACTAATGAATAATGTCTTCTTATCCCTATGACTCCATACACAGTGAGGGCATTGTCCCATTCCCATCAAATGGTAACTTATTGTACCGTATTAGGGTGGAAGTTGGGGAGCAGATACCTACCGTTGCACGCCTGTCATAATCAGTAGTGATGAGCTTAGCGCGATATGGAACATTCTTCAGAAACTCAAGCGAGGGAAGTCTGCTCATTAACATATCTCGCGCACTGCTCCTTCTTGTCAAACATCGTAGTGAAATCGTAATGGAAAACGTCTGGCTTTGCGCCAGACGTTGAGACTAATAAGTGAAGAACTGATAGGTAAAGAACTTCTACTTGCGCGAGACTGCTCTGATAAAATTATCATTGCAGAGACTACGGTGACGTACACATATATTTTTTACAATCAAAAATGCCCTCAAAAGACGACATGGAATGATTATTTTATTGATATTTCCTACTATATACCTTCCAATTATCACTTTATACAAATAGATCGGCGTTAGGTCGCATGCTTTTCTTTCCTGGTGACACTATAAAGCAAAATAGTTGCAACCCCGTAAATGCGCTATAAGTCCAATAATAAGTGACGGTGACCCGTTATAAATGTTTCGCCAGCTTCGCTTTTTTGCCGCTACGCGGCGCGTTGGGCCCTTGCGTCAAGATATCAGAAAAGTATGTACCGAGTGAAACAGAGTCTTTAGGAGGATTTTAGATTACATTAATTTTTTTAAAAAGGATAGGAAGCCCCTCTAGACTCAGTAGGATTTTGTTACTCTTTTAAAGAAGGGGGACCTGGGGCCCGGGGGGGGGGGGTAGCAGGGTATGCGGTACCCCCCCCCCCCCCGGGCTCCAGGTCCCCCTTTTCTATTCTAAGGGTTTCACACTGTTCCTCTTGTTACAATGAAGCCATTTCATTATGCTTTTTGCCTACATTCCCTAGCAGCCGCCCATAGACTACCGCCAAGAACAAGTGGCATTAGAGTTCGTCTACCTAGGTGCCACACAGATTGCAGGCCTAGGCCTACCTCCCTCAAGAAGGTGAAAACGCGTATATCCAAAGCTGCGGCTGCCCTAACTAGGCCTATAGACTGAAAAGAATTTGGCGCGACAGAAACATCTCAATGACGTCATAACTCCAACTTCTGAGGTCTTTGGTGATCTCAGTGTACCGTTCTTATGCGGCAGAATTGTGGACCATGAACACCGAGATCGAGAAACGGATCAACGCATTTGAACTTATAACTCCACTCTACATCCCACACCACCGACATCCAATTAATTAGAGAACGGTCATGACACCCAGTAGCCTACATCGGGCATCACGACGGCTTCCTAACCGTTGCCAAGAAGAAAACGCTTCAGTGGTTCGGCCATTTGTCTCGAGAGCCAAGGGAACACTAGGAAATACAGAGTGGAGGGTAGCCGCCGAAGCGGCCGTCCATTTTTTTAAAGAGAATTTGGCTGATGCACCACAGTCACTTGAGCTTGTAAACATTGTTTATCACCAGTACAAATTCATAGGCCTATCCGATTCCTCAGATGATCACATTCACCTGAGTTCCCATTGAATGGTTTATCACCAGTATGAATCCTGGCTAACAGAAGCCCAAGGCTTGGATCTACCCCCCCCCCCCCCCCCCCCTCCCCAGGACCCCCTTCACAAATCCTACAGGGGGACATCCCTTTTTTAAAAAATCTGAAACTGCAAGTCCACACGCATTCGTATTTCCCGCGTATAGGAACTCGTGAACTGATGGTGGCGTCACCTGTTATTTCTAGAAGAACTCCAACATCCCTTAATGTGTACATCGATGATGTAACAAATCGCATTGGAAAGAGACATTGATCAAATTTCAGAAAAAATGACGTTTTTACTGTCTCGGCTGAGTAGATTGCTCCCTGCTTTAGGCGCTTCATATTTCCAAAGTTTGAGGTATATTTCAAATGAAAAACAAAGCATATTTAGCATGAGAAAATGCAGAAATTGGGGATTTATGATGACTCTTCTTAGGCATAGCTCGCTTGGTATGTGCACTAGCCACTAGTATAGCCTATAGGGTATACAGGATGTCCCATAAAAAATCAACACGTGTATGATGTATGTATCCTTGTATTGCTGACAGGTGATCCGGAACGAGTTTACAATCCCCGATCACACCCCAAAAAAAGGTCATCGGTTGACTAACCAAACACCACTGTTCAATGCATTTATAGTTGAATGCGATCAAACTACGTCATTTCCGATCGGGGATTCTAAAGTTTAGCCCTTCATACGGCCTAACTGCAGAATAGCCGGGACAGTAGTAGCTCTGTACATTATGTACACTCTGTCCCTCTGTACATTATGTACACAAATCGAAAATCAGCCAGTGGGTAGTCGTGCATCGTGTCTGTGATGTGCCGCTCTCTTTCAGTATGGAATAGTCTGTTATCGTAAACACTTCAACAACTTGTTTCCATTCCAGGTCCTTTCAACCAGCTCTGCTCATTGGAAGACAGCACTCGCTATCTTCCAACATGTCCATTCTGCAGCCAAGGACATCAGTCACATCTCCAGGACCTGGTTTTGAGAAGGGATTACTTTGCCCCAACAAACAATCATTTTTGAACGGACAACAAATCCGAACAAAGCGCATTAAACGTGTTTACCGCCCTAGTGCACTGAAGCGGAAGCATAAACATGGACTAACTAAGCGCACATCGACTGTTCCACAACTTGAAATACTCTGGAGGAGAGTTTTAAAAGGACGCTGGAACTTGCACACGTAGTGTGAGGCCTTCAGTTCAAGAGACACAAACATTTTATGATCATTCAGTGTATTTGAGAGGCGTATGACTAGTGGTTTGAACGGACAGAGAACACTGTTGGACTTGGGGAGATTTTTCACACAATGTTGACCAAAGGCAATGATGTTGTTTTTGATATCTCTGATTGCAATCAGGAACTTTTTCTGGCATTTGGTTTGAAACTAAGACCTTACTTAGGATTTAATATCGATTTAAAATTGCATGGATGAGATTTGAAAATGAGGTATCGGTGACATCATGGTCACCCTATGTCATGGTGGCTTTTTGGTTGACACGAACTAGAATATTGCACCAATTTCTTCAATAAATATGAATAAAAGCTGCAGTGATATCAACAAATTTGGCATCTCGGTGAAAGTCATTTGTTACAATACTTTTTTTACTGGTATAAATGTGTTATGAAAATCTTGCCCTGTATATTGATAGTTTCAAGCTGGGAACAGACAGGTGAATAAAGGCGAAATCTCACATACTGTGAATAAAATTAAACTGTCTCAATCGTACTAGGTTCAGAGAAAAGGTTAGATCAGAAATATTTTGTTGACCCCTTGTAGCTTCCAGATAGATACACCAAGCATTGTTCACCCATGTCTAGGTCAACAGACACATTGTCAGTGTCACAACCAGTCCAGAGGCATCTGACATGCTTCTCAAGCCAGACATTTTTGGGTTCAAAAGACAATACTTCATCTGGTCCAGCCTCACTAGGCACTGCTATCAGCATCGCACTTCACCCAGGTTCAGGCTCCTAGGGACAATATCCGTTCCGGTCCAGAGATCAACCCAGATTCAAGTTCAAAGAGAGGAGACACACCAGGCAGGTACAGGTACTGGGCTATCAATCAAGTATTCCGCCGTTGATTCACTTCAAGAATTTTTTAAGGCAATTCTTCATCTGCAAAAAGATGAGTAGTCCAGTCCTTCGTGCCAGTTATCCAAATTCTAAGCTTAGCTCTCCAGGTGAAAGGCCCAGTAACTAATGGAGTGTGGAACCATTATCATGATTATGGTGCAGAATACAACTCTAGTAGTAAACGTAAAGACGGCATCTAGACGATTTGACAGTATTTAACAACAAAATGCGTAAATATAATTTTGCCGGCACTGCCCCCCAAGGACACGGGCACATCAGGATGATGTTGTGTGTAATTTTCTTTATTGAATTGAGACATCCCGCAAGTGTCAAACGCACAACGATTTGACAGAGTTGTCGAAACCAATTAAAGTTAAACTTGGAACTGTCCCAGTTTCGTTGTTAATTAGTGTGAGTAACCGGGATACGCCTTATCAAATTCCAGGAACAAATAATTTGTCCTCATTCCAAACGAAAGATGATGAAAGAATCGAAAGAGGGGACGGGCGCCACTTTTACCGGGAAGCGATGTTTTGAATTTTTATTTTATTATTCAGCCAAACCTTTTTCTAGGTGGTGCGAAACCACAGACGACGGTAATATAGAACCTCGCCTTAGGAAGAACAACACCCTTGTCACCGTCAGTTGGTGTCCATGCAATAGAAATGGTTATGATCCTGATGTGCTAATACGGCTGTCCAGTTGTACGATGTACGTTACACTGAAAAGGTCAAAACTAATGTCCTGTTGCTGTCACATCAAGGCCCAGCACAGGTTGTGACAATGGCGAAACTGTCGCTGGCACAATAAGCCCCACACGGCCCTTGGTTGTAGCAATGATGCCCATGTCGCTACCTTTCGTCGCGGGACTAACGACGACGGCTAGCAGAATAAGAGCCCTTTGCACTGTCTCTCTGCTGCAGGTGACCCGATACCTGACATCTCAATAACAGGATGTAATTTTTCGAGTGATGAGTAGATGATAGTGTATGATCGAAGATTAGGAGACTCAATCAAGCCAACAAAAACCTTATCTACAAATTTAATTAACTTATATTTCGGTTGTAGTTTTTCCCATGCAACAATTGCGTCTCATACATGACTATTTTAATGAGACGTCATGAATTTGATTCATCAAATTCTTTGTCATACAATTAATAGGTCACCACTCCCCGGAAGAATGATTGAAATGTCTCAATCTTGTGACGTCAGGTCGTCTGTCTTGTATAAACACTCTCCACACATCATCAAACCATGAAAAAATAGCAGGCTTACTGTGTCAATAGATATCCATCTCTGCATGGAGTTTGGGTTGGAGAAATCGGTGGCGGTAGCGCATATATAGGTCTGGCGTTTGGCTATTGAGCCAACACACTTGCACAAAGTGACGACCTGTTTACATATAAATATACCCAACAGAGAATACTTGTATTTTCTTGTGCAAAACGTTCCTGCTGGATAAAGATCGCATAAACGTAGACCAACTGACTCAAACTATTGATCGCAAACTTCGTTTTGCTGGTGAAACTAATAATTGATGAGCTTAGCTTGACGTATTTGTAATTGGATTATAACTACAGTACTCTTCATTTCGGAGGAAAGTGAAGGTTGCGAGGAGCAGGCGGCGAAAAATCTCGTTCACTCGGCAGAAGTCCGCTTGTCGGGCCCAGAGACTGTCCGCGTAAAAATGTCACAACTCGGGACAGCCTTTGTCCTTATCCTCCTAGGGACAATAGCACAAATACAGGTAAGACATAACAAGGAAATCTTTATCGAATTTTTTATGGAACCAATTTTAGATATTTCAGACGATCTTTAATAATAAGAGTTGCATGATACTTTCTGTTTCTTTGCAGCAGATTCCCGCTTTCAGACCGTCAAGCGCATGACGACACAACATGTGTTTCGGTCTCTCAATTACATAACTCAAGTAATGATGATAGTTAACTCTCTTCATGTTTTAGTTAATCGGCAAAACTGCCTGTTATTGATACGAAAAGCAAATTCGAGGCAGAAAAGGCGATCGACGACGCTGTATTTGACTGTTCTCACGGACCTCTTCAAATTGTTCACCAGTTGAAGTGACGGTGGTTCAGTGTTTTCTTGGGCTTTGTGCCGCATTAAAAAAAGACTCTAGTGAGTCTATAAGTGGCCAGTGTTACCCTTAACAACACTTCTGGTGATTTTCAGTGCACTGGGCTGGTTTTCATACACCGGCCGGGGCGTTTAAATTTTCATTTGGGTCACTCGTTAAGTTTTGAACATACAGTGCACATGGCTCGAATTTTTCTCATGGCATGGCCCTATATGATATTAGTTGAATAAGGTAAAGCTCCCCGTCAAAGCAATCAGTGTGAAATGGCCTTTTTCGGATGGAGCCCAGCTGCCGCCGGTATCAGCTATCGAAATGAAAATCAAACTAGGTACTTGCAGAAGCACATGTTGAAACCATGCCACTTCGTATTATAAGAGAAGTGCACCTTACGAAAAAGTAATATGAAGAAAGGAAAAACTCTATTCTCGACCTAATTTTTTCGAAGTGTTACAGAATGAAATATCCTGTCAGGGGCGTTTGACGATGCCGCTAGTCAGGATATCCGAATGTGGGCAGGTATTCAGCATGGCCTACTCATCTTAACAGGCAATCTATAAAAAAATAATCAAACTGCCGAGTTGCACTCTCAGTTATTTTGAAAGGTGAGTACGTACTAGTTGAATGCTGCAAGGACAAGTACCCTTTCTATCCTGTGATTTGAAAATAGTGTGTTTATGACCTTTCTATTGCTGCAAGTCTATCACAGCGCGTCTGGCTGCTGTCTTCATAACGGCTCCTGTTGGAGTTAACAGTAACTTGCGCAGCGTAAATTGTCATTTCTCAAGCAAATGGCAACAGACTAAAACTAAACGCTCCAAGTTTTGATCAAAACCAGTTCAGCCTTTCGTAGTTGCAAGTGAGTTGCGATGATCTGGATAACTCGTCGATGGGTAAGGGCCGACGCGGGCGACTACAGCTAACCAAGAACGACGCCGGGTCGGAACAGCATGCAGCGTCGCAGTTTATTTTCTCGTGTTTGCTCTCTTTAAAAGTCGCTTACATCTATAGGATTAAGTCGAAAAAGTAGGCTACTGACCTATCAATCACAAACAGTTAGTGTTTTTCTTACCGACTTGTATCATATTTACATACAGGTGTTGCTTTACCTCTCCATGCCCAGCTAACTCAATCAACATGAAACCCTGACACTAGCAACAGGTTTCTGAATTACATAGTCGGGGGTATTTTATGCAAGCAGGATAGTTGCTGAATTGCAGGAAGACAGAGATATCAAGTTGCATTGCAACTCAAAACTAAGTTAACGCAAATACATACAAACATCTCTGGTTTTACTCTTTTTGATGTGTTAGAGTTGTGATTCAGAAAGGGTTACGGCTCCAGCCTGTTCCTGAGACGCAGACGATAGTCTTTCTACCAAGCTTGCTCCGTCATATAACTTGGTAAACCAAACACGCTGAAAGTTTTCGTCCCTCCGTCTGGATGGTATGTTGTCATCAAGGCGAGGCGCATGTTTCGCCAACACAAACTGATTTCGATGAAGTCAAGTAGTTGCATATATTATCTTCCTCAAAACTGTCGAGTAGTGGTGCGTCAATGCTTTTCCTATCAAGCTGAAACAACAGGCCTACTGTCATGACTGTTCGTTGAAGTTTACACATCTTCTCGGAATGTAAGTGACATAGCATAGTTCATTGTTCCGCCAACTATAAACTGCAGGTAGACTCCTGTGCAGTAGACTCCTGTGCAGTTCATTTCGTCATCCTGATCGTCCTTTCGGGCGACAGGATGGGGCCGGTCCACTGCGTCAGGAGTGTACCAACAGGTGAACTCATGTAAATTTTCAGCGGATTCTGATTGGATATTTATATTTTACACTATTTGCACCAGGAAGTGACAAACAAAAATGAAAACAATTTATTTCACGAAATACATTGTATCGATTGGATGAGATATGTTGCAAGTAGTCGACAATGACTCATCGCCTATAGGCTACATCCTCCAGTCCTTATTTAGGTAAAATTCTTCCAAGATTCATTCGAGTCGGGATGTGCGCCTATTAACCTCGTCCCTCCTACTAAATTTGTCTTAGGGACAAGAATGGAAGCCAACTTCAACATAGTCTTTCAGCCACTAACTTCCTTTTCTTCGACATAAATACATTTCGTCTTCGCTCGGTTGTTTACACAACCATCAGGCAATCCATTAAATAAGCCAATGAAAGAACGAACAGAAATAGCGGTAGCATTTTCTGCACGTAAAACAAGGACTATGAAAGGTACAATATATACTAGTAATTGGCAATTCAATATTTTTGTTCGTTTTAAAAGGTGAATTAATGGGGCTACCGCCAGGTGAATGAGGTTTTCTGAAACATCTTGAAGATATATCGGAGGTAACTCATGAACAAGTCTTGTCTGCGATCTTGCCACGCATTTATACGTCAACTGAAAAAGTGCAATCACCTAGCAGACTGTTGCACAGCACAGGTCGATTCACATTATCTAAAGATTCGGAAAGAAAAGTAAAGTCCAACAAATGGTTCAAATGGATTTTGTTGTAAAAAGTACAAAGTACTTTAAGAACTTAAGACACCTGAAAGAGTGAATTGCGTCTGTCTGGATTTTTATTTTCAGTCCCGGTACTGAATTGCGTCTGTTGAATCTTCCAGTTAAATTATTTAAATCATGGGATTAGACGTATGAAGAATCAAAAGATTAGATAATTTCTTTCATAGCGGCACTTCAGGGAAGGGAAGTCAAAGTTGGAATGTTATATTCAATGAATATCTCCCTATTTGTTCATTTGACGTTAAAGCAATTTTTTATGTCCTTTGCTAAATGAGTTACTCATAAGGCCGGTGTGACAGCGGATATAGTCCCCCTGGAGTCATAGTCCGGTAGCATTGTATTTGACCAATTAAGCAGCATGATCTATTGTACCGCTAACCCTAACCAAAACATTTAGCAATGCGGACTATTGTTACACGGACTATCAGCCCTAGGACTACTATCCCCGTCACACCGGGTCTATTTGGCAAGCCGCTCGCCGAACAGGCATCTTTTTTTGTCCTGTTTGGAGAGCCGCTTGCCAAACAGCACTAAAAAACCACCCTGTTCGGCCAGCCGGGCTGGCCAAACAGGTAAAAAATCTACCCTGTTTGGCGAGCTGGAGACTTTACTTTAATATTAATGAGTTCGGCTCTCCATTCAGGACAAGAGAAAGTCGCTGTTTGGTATTAGCCGGGCTTGCCAAATAGTCACTTCCTACTTTATAATCGGTAATATGGTTTTGGAACCGTCCTTATATATACATATATATACGCAATAAAAATATATGTAAAGAATTCGTGCAACAATATATACTTCATTTCTTCTGGATCATTGATTCTTAAGTGCTTTTTTATATTTTTTCATACATACACTTCCTCAAGTCAAACCATATTCAGAACAAAATAGCACATCATGTCAGTGCACTGCCTTTCTAACTACATGTAGTTATATCTCTACATCTGCCTCAATTGATCGCAAGTAGACCACATAATGCTCTTCAGACCAGACCCAGAAATATCGTCTATGATGTTCTTATATTAAAATAAAGAGTTCTATCTGTGCAATGTATTATCAGAGCGCGTGCTTTGTTCCCCGGACATTCTATCCTCAAATTGCTACGCCGGCATTATATCCTGGACGCTCCCCTTTCAATACAATGTACATGAAGTGTGGCTTGCGTTCATTCTACGCTACCTGGATTTCAATTGATAGTCATCTTATAAAGATCAAGACAACAATGTGTTTGACATGTGTAAAGCAAAAACGCTTCTTGCCGAGATCATTGCTTGTCATTTTGCACAATATTGCACAAGAGCCATCAAATGTGACCTATATACCGTACATGCATAAGCAATATGGTATTAAACCATATATCTTTCATTGAGTTATGGTTAATAGGTATCTCGCCTGTTCAGAATATTCGCTCACAAAACTGATAATGGGCCGCAAATAATGATATATTATCATTGGGCTATGACTTTTGTGAAATATTACTTACAAGTATGTATACCTTGAAAGTAAAAAGCACTGCTATGGTCGTTGCCCCACATTTTTCATTTTGATGGTAAAATTGTAGGCCTCTGCGCTGTTCCATATCATTTTGCTAATCTTTCTCAACGTATGACTGATACCACTGAAGTTTTAAAGGACTATTTTACATTATTCTTTTCAATTGGAAGAATCCTCTGCTGGATTCTTTTGAAGACAAACCGTCTCTTGCTTAAACCAGCAAGGCGCCGCGCGCAACCACTTTCTTCGTTTTGAAAGAAGTGGCATCAATCACATCACACATCACACACCGCCTTTCGTATATCTGTGAGAAAAACCTATAGCTGTCTGCGCAATGCGTTCGTTCCATCAAAAAAGCGTGGGGCATTGATATAAGCGTTGAAATTATCATTACCAAGTATTATGATATCAAAAAATCTTCAATACGCACGTACAGAGCTAATCATTCATCTTAGTCTATAAAGACATAATATTATTTTGTGATGAAATAGAACACGAGATGCATTTTCCTTAAAAAAGAGAACGTTCTCGAGTGTCAATTTAAGAATACTTTTTGATATGCCACTGTGGCCTCCCGTGGTGAAAAAGGTTTATATTTTAAGTGTGCAATCAAAGAAATAATACCAAAATTGTGTAAAGCTTTTTTAGATTTATATTAAAATTTGAGAGATATCTTTTACTTGGACCAGTGCCCCTCATGTTCAAAACAAGTTTAGTAACTATGACTCGCTGTTATCTTCTTCACTGAGAATTTTAAAGCAAAGCACTGACATTACGGTAAAAAGTAAGTGTCATCGCAAACTTGTCAGCAACCCAGCGATGGTCTTCGCCCACAGTTACACTTTTCATGTAAAGGGCCTGGCCGATATCTCTTCATCAAGTATCGGAATTCCAAAATAACCTGATGAATTTTGCCAATAACACCTTAAAACAAGGGAAGCTTTCATTAGTACGGGGATACGTGGACGTAAGCAAGAGCAATCGGTCTAAACAACTCTAAGAGATTGATGGCATGCTGATAACCACCGCAAGGTATTTCCAAAGAAAACGAATGGACGTCTTCAATGCAGCCCCTCTCGGTTTGATTGATGGCAGCGCTTAGAACCGCATCACTCGATATTCGCGACGGTCATGTTACAGTATCTTATTCAAAAGGGTTGACACCGCATCAACGATATATAACATTCACTCAGAAAGCGAACCACTACTTCGTGAGGAATGTTAGGTTAATCCAGCGACAGTAGGCCATAAGCCATGTGAACCCACGTGTTTTGGTGGTTTTTAAACCACAGGATGACAATTTTGATACTTATTCTATTGCTGGTAATATGTCGGAACAAATTTTTTGCAAGATGATATCAAGGTGATGATTGAGTTAAACTTATCAGGTTGTTGGTCATTACATTTTTGTTTTGGCATTTCTCGATGTTGCTTTGGTACTACGATTGGGTAACGCGATCTTTATCGGGTTAAGCAGACAACCTTGCCAGGCAATTACTGTATCATAAGGCTGGTCAATATCCCTAATCATTAAGTTATACAGCAATGCCGTTTGATCAATTATTTTATAAACATCATCTCGCAAAGCAGTTGGTCAATAGGACACCGACAACGCCACTTGATTTGATTATTGATACTGTTCTGGTCGGTGAAAAGGTAGTGGAAGAGGACGATCTACGACACGTATATAGTGAAATATCAAAACTAGTACATGGCCTCTATAGATGATAATGATAATATTGTTATTGACAACATTCTGCAGCCTGATGCGTCAATGCCTTTCGATTTTAACAAGCGGCCGCTATCTCGAATCGACTGAAAGCTTGAGACAATAAACTTCGTTGGTTGTTACTGAGAACATAATCCAAGCGAAATGCTGAAGCCTTGAAGCAGTTTACCTATTGCTCTTAATTATAGTTAAGCAATTTCTTTACCTCAGCGCAAGATTTGGTTACCACTTGTCAAACTATAGTTACATTTTCTGAGGTGGTTGGCAGAAACTGAAGAAGTCAGACTGAGGTTAACACCACTTGTAAATTTGATAGATCGATAATAAGCTTAGAGCGCTACTGTTTTGGAAAGTTGTATACATGTACTTCTCTATGGCCATGGGCTGTAGGGAAAAGCCATGGAATACGATAGATGAAAAGGCCAAATGTTTCCAACATTACGTACTAATGGCATTAATGGGGGTAAATGAATAATGACCTATGCATAACTTTAAGATAAAGACTTAATTTGATCACGGATGTCTAAACTGTATGTATAGACGTCCATGATTTGATAATTACGCTCTCAGTGGCTACATATTGTGAAAGAAAACATTTGCAATCATCCCGTATCTTAAAGTCTAGATGACTGATGTGGTATTAGTAGTCCTGTAAATAACTTATCTATCTACATTTTTAAATATACGACCTGGGATTTGCCAGACAATCTGGAATGCCGCTGGCAGCTGGTTAACCGCTCGTTTGAGGTTTCAAGACAGATGGACAGGTTCCTGTGTAAGCAATGAATACTTTCCTCTCAAATTGAGCAAGCAATATCTTTGTACAGGTGGTTCACACTTTTTGTTCAACCTTGACTCCGATCACTTGACTGAAAAAAATAATGAAATCATCATGTTTGTTCTCAAAAAGGAGCAGAGCCCCCATACAATTTCACATTTTACAGCAATTGTATACGATGAAAACAGAAAAGGACTATGGTTACTTTGAAGAACTGTAGGAGTTAGGCGCAAACGTATGAATATGTTCTGCTTTTGCTGTAGAATTTCTTCATTAGTTGACTAAATGCTACAGGACTTAAAAACTGTGGGTCGTATTCGCGACTGAGGAGGTTTGTAACATACTTTGTCTTACCGAAAGAGAGGCGATGCATCTCATATGCTGTGACGATAACACCAGGCTGGGTCTAGTTGCAGCATTCATGTGTAATAAGTGTATGCTTATAATTGTTCTTTTGTATACGTTTTGTTCTATACCTTCGTATTGTCTGTCGTGATCAATCAAGTTGTACGACTAGACAGGTGCCAAATTGTATGTTCTTTGTTCAAAGTACCTCAACTTGAAGTCAGAAGATGATAAATAATAATGAAACCAATAAACATCTGTGTGGCCTGATCAGTGCGTTGCCTTATCAAAGTGATCCTGGAACAACAAACTTCTTAAAGCGTCAATGTTTGCAGAGACTTTCGAATGCTGGGGAAGAACATTGCACAGCAGAGGAGCACAGGATGAGCTGCGGCGAAAAAATACCCAATTTATCAACCCCCAAATATAATCACTAACCAACCTAAATCGTTTTCCGGCCACCCGACTAATGACTGCTCCCCATAAACATTTTGATATTTTCCTTTCTTTAACAGTCGCAGAACTGCGGTTCGAGTCTTGGTGATCGGCTTTCAGGAAACTGTACGCCGGTAGGTCTTTCGGTTAAGCCACGCAAGAAACCCCTTTCCGCGGCATGGTTCAGAGTGTTGTTCAAAAATCTTCATACTGTCATCAAGGTTCAGTTATCCTCTACCTGTCGAAGATCACTGGAGACTTCCAATCAGGTTTCGACCAATCGGAAGACACCTACCATGCAATGTCGGCTCAGAATTCACGTGACCTTCAGGCTTCTGATTTGTCAATACCCGAGTTGATATTCATGACACCATGCACGGCAAAACCATGACAGAGGGTATTCTTAATTTCACTAACACCCACAGCATAGCATGGAACCACGTCATGTATTAAATGAATCGTTTTCAGCCATGATTGAAATTCATCAAATGCATATAAGGGACGTGAAACATCCGAGTATCATTTTCAAAGCAACTAACTTTGCCTTGCGTTAATTAACTGCCAGCTTTGATAGAGCGACTCCAACCCTTAAACGATGCAGAGGCAGAATGATAGACATGATTCATTGAACGAATTGCCGACTCGACTAAACTAGCTTCGTAACTTTTCTATCAGTTATAAACCTGCGCAAAAAAGTTCCTTGCTTTTGCGAAGTTGGTTGTATGTTTCCATCTTGAGAAAAGGCCTACTCAGCAAATGCCATCGGTTTCCTCGGCAGAATATCGTTGCAACTCAGCTTTGTCAGGACACAATATATAAAGCAGCTGAATATACACCCTTGGCTTATATTTTTGGATGATTTCTTAATGTTCTGTCATCTATAATGTCCTCAGCGGTTTTGTCATGTGTTGTGTGTACCGAGTGTGCAGGATTGTGCTTGTCATTGACGAATCGTGAAGTCAGATGCTTCTCTTATAAATGTTTCACTGTTGATTCGTCTGTCGATTTCAATGCTTTACATAATGCACGATTGTTCTGCCTTCATAACAATTACATTAATATGATAATACTGGAATTACATGTATCTACATTACATCTCATCCATACAAACATTCGCTCTCTTTTAGACCACACCGCCTTCATGCCAACTACAAAACAATCTGAACCTAGTCGTCAAGGGCTGTTCACCGGTAGGTCCAGCATGACGTGTTTGGCGTGTACAAATCCAATGCAACTTAGATTTCCTCATAGTTTTGATGCGAAATTCTGTTTGCCTGACCCCTTGTTGATCCATTACCTTTAGATTTCCTTTGAGTATTTTAGTACTGCTCTCTCATCTTATTTCATTATTAACTAGGATTCATTAAGGGCATTTTGATTGCAATACAAGTCAAAATTTAACCCGCAATTGACAATTATTTTCCTTCAGAATTGAAATTTAGCTTTTTGTGCTCGAGTAAATTTTGAATTTTGTTCTGTTCATTCATCATACATGCGGATTCTACAGCTTACATATTTAGTTTTTTCTCTGACTCTGAGGACTGATTACTGAGGAATGCGGTTCGCCGTCGCTAATGGCCCACAGCAAAAATTGTGCACCCAAACCAAAACCCATTTCTGGGATAAAGATGGTTTACTTCTAAAGCTCCGCACAGGCGGGCGATTAGTCGCTTGGACCTGCGACAGCCACGACAACAAGACGGGCCAATCGGCGGCCGCATTCCAGCTGCCATTATCATGTTCCAGGTCGCATCGAATAAATCACTCGTTTTATACAGTCCTCAAAGTTCGTTCCTGCATCCATCGCCTATATCTTCCCTATTCATCAACAGGTTGTTTACCTACTTAACCATACAAGCCCAGTAAGTTTCAGGAGGAGATTTCATTAATCCTTGTCTTTGTCTTATTTCCAAAATAACTCATTGAGGACCCAGTTGGATGAGAAACTCAGAACAGGCATGGTAGAGCTCCCACAAGCGAAGTCGAACCGAGGCCATATTAGATCTCACAGTCCAAAGATCCGAAAAAGAGCACTCCCCTTGATCTGGTTATAACGCCTAATTTGTATTTTAGCGTTGTTGACACGGACTCTTATTTGCAGCTAATTTGCATACTGACTGCTGACAGCTAAACATGCTCGCTGCAGCGTCACTGTGACTTTCTTTTCTGTGTAAGCTCCTATTACCAGATTCATCGAATATGGTCAGAATGCAAATTTGGTAGCGACCTTATGCCAGCAGGTAGATCAGGCCTGAGTTAACCAATATCAAATCGGGGTTGTCGTTTATCGTGCTGTCCCATCCTTTAATGAGTTGTTGAAAGTCTTCGCGGTCCTTAAAGGGTTAACAGAGTAGATTAGGTTGTATGTACCTGCATGTATTTTGATATATGTTTGTTTAATATTGTACCGTTATTGACATACTTTTTTATACATGTAGATGCATACACAGATTTCTGTGTAGTGGTGCATGCCATCCTTGTATCACGTGTTGTTTCACGTGCAGTAGTAGAACGCCAAGAATAGTTAATGGCATGGTAGTCATAGCAGTTTTTTGATGAGCATGATCGTCATGTTACCGATTTGGTAGTTTAGTACAGATTTCCCGATGAGCGGGCCTTATCGTCAAGATTGGCTATTCTGTTGGGAGATCATACTGATCGGATGATAAGTGAATTTTTCAGACAAAAATGATTCAGTTGCAATGTAACGCTTGCGTGATTTCCTCCTCATTTATGCCTTGGTCCTGACATATCCCATACACTGTTTGTGCCAGGATGGTGTGACTGGATAAAATGGTATTCTTGGTCACGGTATAGGGTGTCTAATAAAACATTCTTGAGGCTTGAAGAGGCGTAGGAAGTTTGTTTATCTTGATACAAGTGTATCAGAAGTCCTGCAAAAAAGCGAATTCCTTCCCATCAGGCGTGTGGCGAGGTTAATGATGTCAGATTCTTCAGCAAGTTTTTTTCTCAACAAAGTGAAATGTCACTGGATGCGTATTGGCTGAGTGTCATTTGAGTACTGTCTGCTGCTCTGCAAGCCGTGAGGTTGTAAAAGGAAAATTGCAGTTTTCTGAAAAAAATTGAAAGGTACATGTATAACCATAATACGCACGGCATATAACACGATATCATGGCACAAAAGACGGCTGTTCGTCCTGTGACATATGTATAATGACCAGCAGCTTCTAGGTCAGTGATCTCAAGGTGACCTTATACGACAATTCAATGATTTCTAGAGGGTAGAAGGACATACAAGCAACAAATCACACTTGTTTGCGCAGGTACTTTATTACCAGTCATCTGGAACGATGTTAGCACATACAATAAAAGGTATAACCTGTATTTGATTACTTCTACAAATCCACAAAATTTCAAACCAGCTTTGCCAAACTATCTACATGTGTCCTTCTCAGTAAAATTTCTGCAGGCTGCTGAAATTTCTGCTTTGATGCCCTGTCTGTCTGGTGTAAAAGGCGTGTTCATGACTGTTGCTCACAGATATCATTACTAACCTTTGGTATTTACCACAAAGCGTTATCATTCATAACCAGCATTCTTTGCCTTTTTTTATCATGACCTTATTTTCACACATTCTTTTTATTCTATTTTCAGGAGGATGCTGCTCAGGGTATGTAAACCATATTTCAAATCTCTTAACGATATCGTGCAGATACAAAAAAACTAGATGATCATACTACTGTATACCTGCAACGTTCTTGGGCGTACTTATTTAATGCTCTCATCACTTACGAACTTGTTGGATCGGAAGTTGCTTAATAAGTTGAAGTTACGACTTCCCAGACGTGTGCCAGTGAATATAATTAACTCTGACGATAACCTTGTTATCTTATTCTTATTTCAACCGATAGTTAAAGTACTTCGTATACTGTAATTTACATAACCCAGAGTTATATATCACGGCATACCTGACATTTTGTTGATGTATTGTTCATTTTGATTGTGTCAAAGTATTGTTTATTGTGGTGTCCGCCTGGGGTTCCCCATCTCTAACCAGTGTCTCCATCTCTGTTGGCTTCGTTTATGGTCTTGTCCCGGAATAAGATAAACTAAAATCTGCTGTTCCGTGACAGCTGCTGCTGGTGACCAATGACCAAGTGTTATCTATTTTTGTGCACCTCCTGCCATTACCGTGTAACAAGTGGTCATTGCTGGTTGGTCTGAGCATCCTTTTGACTACCACAGTAGCTGATTGACAAACTGAATATTGAGTTCAAGTAAAGTAGAGACGTCGGAGGAAATCTACACGCGGTAGAAGAGAATGGCCTAACTAGCACTCATATCCGAATAAATACCAAATTTCTGTGCATTTCAGGAATATGCGTCCGCCAGAAGTTGGATCTCGTCTTCATGATGGACGAATCGGCCAGCATCTACCCGCGTCAGTTTAAACAACAGAAAGACTTCGTCAAACAGATTGTCGAAGGATTCGAAATAGGGCCAGAAGACACCCAGATAGGCCTCCTGACGTTTGGATGGGGCGCCAAGGTCCGTTTCAATATGAACTCTTACAAGCGAAAATCGCATGTTCTTCAGGCGATAGATTACGTTCGACAGCGAGGCGGAGACACGGACACTGCTGAGGCCCTCCGAGTGGTCCGTGAATATTGTTTTGATGATGATCATGGAAGCAGGGCGAAATCAGGAGATGTCCGTCAGGTTGCAGTGATTATTACCGATGGAATATCCTTGGATGGTGGTAAAACAATCGAAGCTGCCAAAAAGACTAAGGAAAAAGGGATCATCATCATAACCATTGGTGTTGGACAGAAGATCAAGTTTGAGGAATTAGAAGAAGTAGCCTCTCGGAAGGACTACGTATTTGCAGTGGATGACTATGACGAGTTAGCTTCTCTTGTCAGTAGAATTGGACCAAGTGCTTGTCGACCCATACAGGACCAACCTCAGGCCCCCCGAGGCCCAACAGACCCTGATGCGCCAGGGGACCAACCACAACTCCCGGCAAGCCACGCGGACTCTCTTGGTCTACCTACCCGGCCTCTGGCTGTAGTGGCCTCTGAAGCAATGACCATAAGTACAAAGGGTAAGCGATCCCATTTGAAATACGAATATGACTAAAAATACTCTAGATCAGAATATGCTGTGAAGAATTTCGGCGTGGGAATCTCAAGAAATAATCAACGGTAAAAAACTGTCTTTTCTTAAGGGGAGATATTAAGAATACTTCAGTGTACATGTCCTACACGTGTTCCTTGATAAATAGGGGCAATATTGTCATCTGATCACAATCCGTATCCATAATAGAGGAGGCAGATTACATGTTCCGCATCAGATATTCCTGCGCAGGGAGGCCAATTCATAAGTCGTTCAACGGTGTGTTTTTAGGCTGAGAGATACCACTGAGATGGAATGAATCTAAAATATAATTTCTTTTTCAGGATGTGAGAACAAGGTCCTCGATCTTTTTTTCATCCTCGATGTATCATTGGGGTACTTTGATATCCGGCGTATGATGGGCTTCGTGGCCTCCACGGTCTACGCCATGAACGTAACCGGGTCAAAAACGAGAATCGGTCTGATCACCTACAGCAATAACGTTCACGTCTACTTTGAGTTGAACGAGAATATGGATAAGCAAGAGGTGTTACAGGCCCTACGAACTGTTCGGCGGGTCCCGAAGCGGACGCGGAATGCAGCGAACGTCCACGAAGCCTTAAAGACGGTGCGAGCGCATCTCTTTGACCAGAAGTACGGCGCGAGGAAATTTGCTGCCAAGGCTGTTGTTTTGATCAGTGATGAATCCGAACCGGACAACGGCACCTTCAACGAAGCTGCGAAGATCAGGGAGCTGGGAGCAACGATATTTGCCTTCGGAGTACGGCATTGGGTCAGAGCGAAGGATATCTTACCACTTGTTGGCTTGAAGACGCCTGAGTATATGTTCCTTGTGGACAGTTATAAGAAGCTAGCCGATAAACGGGCACAGCTGAATGACATGCTCTGCAAGGTTCAGGCAGCATTAGGAGTAGAAATGGGTAAGTGAACAGAAGTCTTTTTTGAATTTCAAGTGATGCAAGCGCTTGTTGCATCGACAGTTTGCTTTTTTTCAGGGGAGTTCACCTCATGACTTCTGTCTTTCGGGCGGCCGAAAACGACCGTCCATACCGTATTACGGTAGAGCAAGAGAGTCGGATCGATGCTTTTTACCCCAGGATATACCCAAACGTCACTGATATATTTCGATATTTGAGCACTAGACTAGACCTAGCTTTAAGATCACTATATTGTTATGACTACATGTATGCTGCAGTCAGTATATTTGAACCTTTCTCTCCTAGATTCCTGCAACAAACCAAACCCAGTAGACTTGGTATTCATCCTCGACGAGTCCTCCAGCATCCCGTACAAGTCTTTTGTAGAGGAAAAGGATTTCATGAAAAACGTCGTAAACCAGTTCAAGATCGCCCCAAAAAGGTCGAGAGTTGGCTTGATAAGCTATTCGACCAATGCTACTGTTCAGTTTTACCTAGATACGCACAAGACGAATGCTGGTGTTACGAGTGGCGTGGACGAATTGAGGAGGGACGGCGGAGATACGAGCACGTGGGAGGCACTCCGTGTGTTGCGCACTTTTGGTTTCCGTGACGGCGTCAGGTATGTAACTATTTGGACGCTTCAACCAAAAAGCAGTTCGTGCCAATATATTCTCTGAATGAAAGTCTTGAATGGAGATGAACCTTGATCGCTTTATCACATCCTGACTCTTTTAGACTTGCACCATCTCACACCTCGCTAGTGGACGTATCGTAGGCACACTGCAACTCATTGGTGGCCGAGGTCATTCCTTCTGGTCAGAGTACTGTGTAAAAGCTTATACTGTAGTTTGTGAACATTTCACAAAGGCAACATGAGGTAGTCCCGAGAGACATTTTTCTTGTGTTAGATGTATTACCGGCAGAACAGTCACGCCTATCACGGATCTTTACCTAAGTTGGTCGATGTACTGGCAAAACGGCTGGTCATTTCACGGACATTTAACTTAAATCATTGCTATCATCATTTTATATTCAAGGCACAGGAACCGACGAAGGCGGCGAAGGCGACACGGAGAGAAACCTAAAATCGGCATCGTGATCACAGACGGGAAGTCGCAGCGACCATGGGAGACCGCCCGGGAGGCGCTGAAGGTCCAGAAGACTGGCACGATCCTATTCGCAGTGGGCATAGGGAACAACATCAGTTTCGATGAGCTGCACAGCATCGCCTCCGCCGACGACTTTGTCCTGACTGTGGATAGCTTCCATGACCTCCGAGATATTGTCGACCTTGTCAGCATATTGCTTTGCAAAGGTACGTTTTCCGACTCTTCTACAATTTACAATAATTATGACTTTTGGTACACTGTAGATGACAGGTTCTTTTGAAATTATTCGTTGCATACCACAAACTCTAGTAGAAGTCTATTGAACATTGTCACGGCGTAGTCCTATTTAGTGCTAGATGGCCTGGAGTCAATCTTCTCTACAACGCAAAAGAACACTTAAAGTCATTATTTGGCGTCAACTATAAAATACATGTATTGTATCATCAAGATTTCCTATCATTTTACAGTCAGCCACCGCCAAATCAATATCCCTCTCCCTGGCCCACCCCTTGACTTGAGAAAGGAAACCTACAAGAAGGGCGTAGATGTGGTCTTCGTGATGGATACTAAGAACGCCGGACAGATGGATACGAGTAAAGTGGCAAAATTCGCCAAGAAGGTCGTGGAAAGGTTCCACATTGGAATAGATGGACTACAGGCAAGTTCGTCATCTTTTTGCTTTCAGGTTTTAGTTCTTCTTTTGAGTATGCTGAAAGGCGCGGGAGAGATTTGTATCATATATTTACACCGTGCTAGGGTGCTAATCCAAGAATTGTCTTATTCACTAGAAAGATATATAGTGATTAAAAAGTAGCGTATCCATAGCCATGGTCAAAAGTAGCTAACATTATAATCGATTTGATATTGACTGTTTGTCCTCGTTCATGTCACTGCAGGTTTCAGTCATTCCATGTGGTTGGACGGCCATCCCCAGCTTTAACCTCAACACGTACCAGACTAAGGAAGAGGTCATCAACAAGTTGGAGATGAACTTGGATCATGATCTGAAGACATTACTCGCAAAGGTACGGTTTTCTATCTTTTAGTACTTACCAAACTATCAAAATGATAACTTGACTTGTGACAGTGTAACATTAGAGTGTCACTTCGTTTATCTTCTTGTGCAGGGATGTTTTATACGCTAGTGTAACAACAGGAACAGCAGAAACTCACATTTAGCCAGAAGCACTTTGCTGCATCAGTTTTGATGGCTACACAAGCTGTTACAATCGATAGTGTCTTCATCCACTGAAACTACGCCTAACCTATGGCCGTTTCCACTGTCTCTGGGGTACAGAGTATGTAATAGTTATTATTACAATAACACGACCACCAAGCTTTGTTGATCTTCTCATGGTTGCCACCAAGACATAAACTTAAGAGCCGAGCTTGATGTCACATGTGCAGGGTGCATTCAATCGGCGGGGCAAGTCCTGTACTAATGATATAAGTCTTCTTGATTCTCCAGGTTGCCGGAAGATCGTTCAGCGCGGACCACGGCGCACGACCGCGGGGCCAAGCGAGGAGGATCGTGGTGGTGATCACGGACGAACCGGTCATTGACCTTGACAGTGTACAGAAGGAAGCTTACAATATCAAGGCGCAGTCGGCCCACGTGTACGTCATCGGCATTGGAAAAATGGTGCGGAGAAGGTAAGTTATGCCTAAATCAAACACTTTGTAACAAATGTTTGCCTACTGTTTGAAAATGGCGTGATAGACCAATTTGTGCTATATTCGTTCTTATAGTTGGCCATTTCAGTTGCCACCTTATGATGAATAGGACAAGTGAATAAGTTATCGTCCTGAACTTTGCAGAAATCTTACCAACGACAATGACAATAACGGTAGGAAGTAAGCAGTAAATCTACTTTTGTTTCAGGCAACTGGAGATGATTTCGAGCGACCCCATTGGCCATTACCTCATCATGTTACCTAACTACAAACAGCTGATCAATGATCAATCCATCTACAGGCACATTGCGCACGCAATCTACAAAGGTAGGTCTTACAAGGATCAGCGAATCGAACGAATAGACTTTCAAAAGATGATTCATCAACGTGAATCGTTTTATTCTCGTTTCAGAGTATTCCATGCGAGACAATGCGTGATCTCACGTGACGAGAAAAGGAACAGTTAGTGCTCCTAAATGTCATGCATGTCTCCATGCTATTTTTCTTACCAAACGGCCGCAGCAAAATCACTGTTGTCTTCAAAAGGTTTTATGTGCTTCCAGACAATAAACTACACGTTCCATGCTTTTTGTTTCGTCGATCCCGCTAAGCACTGCTGAGTAGAAGTTGGCAGCTTTTTCATCCCCGAGTCATCGAAATCAATCCAAACATAGTCATCTTGAACTGCATTTATTCAGAGAAAAGATTTAGAAAGCTTTTTGCATGGTGATGCTTATGTCACCAACACTTATGTCACCAGCACTTATGTCACCAATACTTATGTCACCAACACTGACCGGAGGAGGGGTGGGGATGGCGGGGGGGGGGGGGCTATGGGTTGAAGTAGCAAAACGATATGACTCGTTCTCTCCTGCTTGAAAGAGACACGAGATCTTAGTTTCGAATCATCATTTAACTAACCGAATGGTGTGCTCGTCATCATGATCCAGCATAATTATCAAATTCCTCATCATTTCCAACATATTTTCGAAAAGTTTTGGTCTACATGTGGTATTTCTTCCCCACATTAGGACTGGGCTGACGTCACTGCACCACACAATTTATTATATACACAGCATCTTGTTGGTAATGGCAAAGTTCTCAGTTCTCGTTTCAGCTACATCTGTGGGAATTTTAAAGCGCTCTTTTTGATTTAGATTAATACCTTATCATCGGGCTTATCTTTCGTGGCTGTGGCACTGTGTTTAAGTATATTTAAACATAAAGAAACTTGAATGGTTTCGGATTATGATTCTTTTTTGATGTTGTGTGATAGACATCAACTTCGGAAGTAGTTTGCCGTATTTTTGATTTACACATTCTTTAATTCAGGTCTCCATGATCAACCTGCCATTACGTTTAGGGCCTAAGAGAGACGATGATTGTGATTGGTTGTTTTTTAAATCGGTTCAAACTGAAAGGTTGATGACGATTGGATGACGATTTCTACCAGACATTCCTTACGCTGTGATATGGTGGGGCATGGATGTACCCAGTATGAAGGAAGTGGTGTAGATGACATCACAATAAAGGAACCAGTGTAAATACATGTTTATGAGTATTATTATATAAAGATATTATAAGGACGGACACAATTCGGGTCAATAGCCATCACTATTGAAGAGGAAACGTTGGTTAGTACTCAAGGATGGTGTTGTTCAAGAGTGCAGAATTGTTGATAAATGTTTAGAGTGTGTGGGATCTAGTGCAATTCATAAGCTGAAGAACTATCATCACGAGATACTAGAATATGAACTGTGAACACTAGTTATAAGTACCAAGGATACATTCGTAATGCATCCTTGTGAATTAAATACAACTGTAGCATTTGGAGGTTTTAGGATGTAGAATTATATTTAATGATGACTAATGAATGGTCCAAAAGACCAAATGACATATTCAAAGTTCTTGGGTTCAGTTCGACCTATAATTCATTTTCGCCCCGCTGTTCGAGATATACATATTCACATATGATAGCAAATATTCATCCAAAAACTTTAAAAACCTTGTGAGACTCCTCGATTCGCCCGTCTCCAGAGCTCCTCTTGTGAATATTTCATTTATATTCAACAGAAATCGTATCTGTCCATGTTGTCAATAGCTTTAATATATCTACATACTTATTTATGAAATACTTGTAACATGTTCGTGTACATAATGAAACATCGAAATACTTCTGATCTCACTCATGGCCAAAAAAATATTTGTATAGGACTGTCAATTTATAAGCTGCGATAATGCTCCTCTTCAGTTCCGGCGATAGTTTCACGAGGTTGAAAATTCTATGTACTGTGAGATTGGAGAGACCCCTTTTTGCGACTTGTGTAATAACTCAATATGAACTGCCAGGCTCCTGCGAAAGCTTGTTGAGGTTACGGCAGTCATAGTTTTCACTGATTCCCTTACTGTTCTTTACACGGCAGGATTTTGGCTGATAATGTTTTGGAGATATAGTATAATATAGAGATGTTGAAAAATCAACACTGGGGCCGCCTTTTCGTGCTTTCATCAGTTCCAAAATAATTGGGCCCCATCGAGTGGATCTTTGATCTACCTCGAAGCGCCAAATGTAGAAAGATGATACTCAAGACAGGTCGGCTGACCGCATAACGAAATATGCACGTCTTTCGAAGGATGCACGTATGTTGGTTGCATGACTTGGTTGGTTTATATCATTGTTCATAGTTTGCTTTCAGTGCAATGCAACTGACTGGTGAATAATAAAGGGACTGAACACCAAGGTTCAGACATCTCGACGTTTGGCAAATCGGTTTTGTGTTCAACAAAATGGTAAGGCAATGCTTTTTGTCAATAAGTGACCTTCGATCGGCGTACGTATTCCCTTTTACGGTCTTTCCTGACCTTGTCAACCATACAGATATAGTGCACAGTTTCATTTTCACGGTGTATTTGTTGTGTTCAGGTTATTTATATACAGTGTATATTCTAATAAATTACTCATTTACCACGCGAGGGTTTTGTTCTTTTAATTTCATAGCAGGTGACCACGACCGGGAGTACTGACAGCGACCCTGCGTTTTAAAAAACCCACCTAACTAAGCTATAAGCTAGGAATCGTTACACGTTTTGAAGGAGTTAACATTTCATGGCAGAAATGTTTCCCAATCGAGACAAAAGTGATCATAGTCATCTTTGGGATGATTGGGACCGGTTCTGGATGGGCTTCACAAGGAAATAACTACTGATGTTTTGAAACATATTTAATGCCCACTACATTGAATTGCCAGATACATGCATACGATTTAACAGTGCCGTTAACTGTTGCACAATTGACTACACATATATGGACATATACATTCTTCTTATGGCCAGCTATCGTTAACGGATGCAAACAGAAATGCACACCCTCGACCAGTAGATTCGGCAACCCGGGTTAGATCAAGTTTGACTCATTGATTCGGGAGCTTGTATTTGGCTTGACATCCAAGTTTGCCTGAATGCATATCTCGGACAAACCAACTCGCCTGACCAAACCTACACACTAATCGCTCAGTCCAAAGCCTGACAATATAATTTTCCCGGCCTGTGGCAGAGGAGGGGCGAAGTACATCTTTTTGCCCTCAAAATGCTACACATCTCAGCAAGGCTTGTGCCCCTGCCTTTCTCTTGCTACGGCCCTGGTTTCCGATAAGCCTTCGTATCAGAATTGAATATTGAGTCTAAGGCCAAATCATGCACTGGGTGTTACCAAAACGTTGCTATATGAGAAAGATTATAACTTACTGGTATAACGGATTGGTGCAAGCGAAGGTTTTATTAAAAATATCCCACTATAATACGCCACGATAAAGGTATGATTGGCAACTTGCAGTAAAGCGGTATTGTGCAGACTATATGTCCACTTAGAGTAATGTCAGTATAATGATAGAATCAGTCTCACTCTCAATCCCGGTGTCCATCCTAAACCATTTCGTACACGTACTCCTCAACGTTTTCAGCAGGAATGTGAAGCTTATCAAGGCCATTCGAGGACACGAAATAGTATTCGTCATCGTCCAGGTGACTAGGCAGGTTTGACACTTGCGAAGCCCGTTGGTTGTCCATATCCCGCCTCAGACGAGCTGCAGCCTCTCGCAGGAGTAAGCCACGGCTGCTCTGAGTGGCGTAGCGACTCGCCCCGGGAGTGAGCAAGGATGTAGCACTACTAGCCCCGTATGAGGCGTTACTGCCAGCATACGCTGACTGCATTTGAGGTTGGTAGATGCGTCTGACCTGGGGACTCAGTGAAGAATCCATGGCCATCATATAGGGCTGATTCTGGGCGTAGTACGCTGGTTGCTGCATGGTTTGGGTTGGCGCCTGGACCATCACATGTGCTCCGGGTTGCACGAAGGTTGGTCCCTGGTCCATCATAACCTGCTGCATTGGCATAGACCCCTGTATTGGTACGGAAGCCTGCATAGGTGCCTGTATTTGACTGGAAGATATCGTCGAGTACATTGGGACGTTGGTGTTGTAGGCTGTTCGCGAAAACTCGTAAGGTGACCCTTGTGAGATCGTCTGCCCAGATGGCATGACATCGAGGTAGCCATAGTCTGCAGCACGCGCTCCGTCATCATCAACAAATAGTGGATTGATGTTCATATCGTTGGGATGAGGGTAGGTATTGTGCAACGGCACTTCATCGTGACGCGCACGTTTGATAAGTTTCCCTGCCACCAACCCACCGAGGAAAACCTTGGCGTTGTTAGACGAGGGTTTACCATTAATGTTTGCCTCGTAGATAGAGGTCGCGTTGCTGAATGAGTTATCTAGGTCCATGGCATCACCGATTTCATCAGTTGTGCAGGGCTTTGAGCGTCTGGAGTTGGTGTCCGTGTTGTATTCATCCAGGTAGCCGTACTCCGAACTTACCCTCCCAGCAAATGAATCATTGGGATGCGAGACTGCGATGTTTGGTAACGGGCTCAAGACACTCCGGCTGCTCAGTGTCACTCCGTTCTGTGCCACATTATCCCCGACAGTATTGGGGTCGCCGTGAGCCCAGTCGTCGTTTTGCAAATGATCATTGTTCTGACGCACAAAGTATTCAAAGTTTGTTTTGGGCTCCATGTAGTCCGTTGTATGGCGTTCTGGTTTACCATAGGATTCTGGCCAATTAGCTGATGCACCGCCCTCTCTTGCCGCAGCCACATTAGAAGAATCAACGCCTGGCCTGACAACATCCAAGTCACTGGTTGGTCCATCCTGTCGCCCTTCGCTGTACAACCAAGTTCGACTGTGAGGCACCTGCTCTGCTACCTCTTCTCCAAAGCTTTCACTCCTTGCAACGAAACCACCTCCACCACTGTCGACACCCTGATAATAGTCAGACTGATCATAATCATCGGGGTAACCTTTTAAAGCTGACGTCCCCACTCTGGCATCTGCTATACAAACACCTTCACCATCGCCGTATCCACCAGCACTTCCAGCTCCTTCATAATTGGCACCTCCTCGACCGCCAGCCCCAAACGTTCTCACGGTCACAGCTGCAATGCTATCCGGACCACCAGCCACAGCGGCACTCCTAGTTCCACCACCAGCACGAGCACCACCAGCGGTTCCTCCACCGGCACCATCCGCCCCTCTACTTCTTGTTCCGGCAGCTCTAAACGTACTCATGGTCTCAGCTGCAATGCTGCCTGGACCACCAACCACAGCGGCACTCCCAGCTCCACCACCAGCACTACCTCCACCAGCACCACCCGCCCTTCTACTACCTGTTCTGGAAGGTGTAAACGTACCTGTGGTATGAACATTGATGGCACCATGACCATCAACGCCACCACCAACCGCACCACCACCAGCACCTCCACCTCTTCGTCCGGCAGCTCTTAACGTACTTGAGGTCACTGCATTAATGGCACCAGGGCCACCAACACCACCACCGACTGCATCTCCACGAGCTCTAAACGTACTTGAGGTACCAGCATTACTGTCACCACGACCACCAACGCCACCACAGACTCCATCTCCACCTCCTCCCCCGGCAGCTCTAAAGCTACTTGAGGTAACAGCTGTGATGTTGCATGGAACGTCGACCGGATTTTGGTAATCTGCACTGGATTGATGATCGCTTCCAGGAAACCTGCAAAAAATGAGACAATATCCTACTTGTTAAACATACTGTAAATAATACAAGGGGCCCTCCTTGATCATAGCACCAGCTGCAGCTTTGTCTTGCAGTGTCTTCAGATTCCCTTTACGAATATAAAGAAATACCGAACTTTTTCTCGTTTGCTCAAAGTACAGCTGTGCCCAGCATTCAGACCCAAGGCCTTCCGCCTTGAACGGAATGTTGAACACAACTAAAGGTCTTAGGTGTGCCTTACATAATGCAATTATAGGGGTTGACAAAAGAACAGTCTTTCATTGTTGACGGTATTTGACTTGGGCTGGCATTGTTCATGGACATGCTTACTTTCCAAACAGTGTAGCCCGGATTAGTGAACAGTGGCTGCAGTTAGTTTTCGGTCGCCAGGAGTTCCAAGAGACTGTAGATATGTTTCCAACTAAAAAGTAGCTGGATTTTGTGTAATTCAGCTATTTCACATTCAGAAACCAGAACAAGTGAACTCATCACAAGTGGAGATGTTCACATACCGTACTCTTGCTTGTCCGGTTGGCGTTATAAATGTCTGGGCTCCCTGGGTGGAACAACCTTCCGTACTGGCCATGCTGGCTGCGCCGACTCCCATCGAGCTTTTCCCGGACTTAGTGTAGTCAGTGCAGTACAACGGCGTACTATAAAATACAGAAATACTTCAAAAACCTAAACCAGGAAATCCAACTCTTGAAATAAATCATTCTCCTCGAAGGTAAAGAACCGGGTAACATGTTGGAAGCCAGCGATACAAAGCTTTTAGTGCCCGACAGTTGCTTAATGACATTAAGGTACGGCGTTAAAACAGACTAAGATGCATTGCCAAGCAAATAGTCCTCCTGTCGGAGGTACAACGCTAACATATCCCCTACGCGTAACATACATGTTTTAGTTTATTCTACTTACATTCCTGCAAATATAGATGATTTTTCAGCTGCTACACCTCCTGCTGCAGCTGCTGCAGGCTTTTCATCTTTCTTCTTCCTTTTCCTGGAAATGGATCACGTAGAGATATATAACACAAAAAGTTTCAGACACAGTTTTTTTGCCTCGGAGTTACCAAGTCTCGAGGAAGCAGTCAGGGAAACCGGTCTGCAGCAACTGCCGCATCGTTGCGTCACCGATGTCGGTCAATCCAGTCGATGCCAGGGTTGATGAATTCTAGTATTAGTGCAGTGGTTTTTGTTCTCTACGTTTCTTCTTTCCATGGCTGCATTAAGCCGAGTGGAATAAAAAACAAATCCTCATATGTCCGTCAACTATCACAATGTAACAAGGGGTGACAGGCTATGTATAGCACTTGAATGATAGAAAAAACGAAATAAATGACAAGAACGAGAAAATGCCGGTGAAACATAATATACATGATCTCTAAGCATAGCACTCACTTGCAACAGCAGCACAGAAGACACAGTAGAATGAGGGCTGCAAGGAGAAGGATTGCCAACAAAATCAGCAAGATCCACCAGGCGAAGTCCTCTTTCTTCTTCTTGTCATAGCCACTTTCGTTCAAGCCACCACACCCTTGCGCTGTGAAAAGAAGATGTTATTGCATATAATGCATATAAGAACAAGGATTGTTAGTCCTCCTGGCCAAACGGAACTGACCACCCTTGATAACAATGAAGATGGTCAATGGACTCGTCTTCCCTGTAATATAATAACTGTGTGATTGTCGACAGTGCTTTCTGCGACTGTAGTGCAATTTTTGTATCACCATGCTTACCTTTATTTGGCACGAGACGATAAATGGAGCTAGCCGGATCACACACAACACACTTCTCTGGAACGCCTTCTCCAGGGCCAAAGCATTTGTCATACGTAAAACAGCCTTTTTTCTGAAATCAAAAAAAATTGATAGACGTTACTGTATTACCAATACCATTTTTACATCATACTTCACAGAAGATTCTACTGGTGCTCAAGAAATCTCGTAGATGTAAACGCAGTACTGTACAGTAGGATGTCGTCTTATTGTAAGGGTTGAAGAGTTGTTCATTATTCGTATATTTCTTGATGTCGCAGAATGAAACATGTTTTCCTGGGTAAAGATATCTTACCTGTCGTTTGCATGTTACATCCTTCGGATTACAATCGAAGCAGAGAGAATCAAACGGCATGTGGGCTGGCCCGACGTGCAGCCAGGACGGACTAGGCGTGGTACCCGGTAGAGGAAAGAGAATCTTATCCCTGGATATTCCTTGTGGATATTTCTTCAGGAGTTCGCTAGTTGGTGGGTGAATGAATCCTGGTTTAGCTGGGTCCTTTCCGAGGCATGTTATTTCATTCTTGCTGTTGACGACGGCTGGTAGTAGGGAAATGCTTCCTGTCTTTTCGTACTTTTTGTGCTCAAATACCTGAAAATAACAAACTCAAGTAACAGTATTCAAATATAGGTCTACATTAAATAATTCTCAATCAATTTTTATTAAGGGAGAAGCAAAGGCGAAGTCTGCCAACATGTTAAACAAAAATTTAACATAAGTGTGTGTCATTTTGTTTTACGATACGAAGTAATCAACTCTGTAAAGAATCAACCTACCTTAATTCCCTCAAATACACAAGACGAATTCGGTCGAATGTTCTCGCCTTGAACAGTGAAAACGGAACAGTTCTGCTTCCTTGTGTCGCAAGTGCCATTCCTGTCCATCCGAATGAACTTAGTTGGGTCTGTAGTTTTGATGGAGCAGTCGTTGTATTCATATCCAGCGTCACATTGACATTTTGCTGGAATTCAAATACAACAAGCTTACAAGATTATTCTTGACCAGGTTGTTGTGGCGACGAAGTATTGTCGTTATCTAAAGGAGAGCATCACGTTTCTTGTCAACTTTGCTTTGGATGAATTACGTTAGCTATAAATGTTGATGATATTGGTCGAATACGGCGCCGCTAGACCAATTAGCCAATTGGCACCAGTTGCACGGAAGAAAGAAAAGGATGATGTGTCGTTCAATATCTTACTGATATCAAGATCACAGAAGAGAGAAACATCTGTGTTCCAGGTGAGGAAATGTACTTACCATTTACACATTTGCCCTTCCCGTTACAATTGGCAGGACATGTCTTCAACGGCTGCGGTACAGGCCATGGCGTGCTGGTATTCGTCGGCATTTTGACGAGGTTGTTGCGACAACTCTCTATGGCAGAGGCAATGGAGTCCTGAGCGTAGCTCTCCTTACCTGTGCGCTAAAGGAATCGCAGAGAAGGGTGAGCTATGAAATGCTGTGGCAATCCACATGTCTAAAGTATAACATTTAAAACCCAAGATAAATGTGTTCAAGTACATGAAAATTGGGATTGAGATTACTTAACTGACGCTACCTCACCTTAATACTATTTGTGCAGGGGACCACTATATCCTTCTCGGTCGACCCCGGCACGTCCTTACAGCGCTGAAGGGTGTTCTTGTAGGCAACGTTGTTCATTAGGGTTTTGCAGTAATCGATGACATCTTGTTCCTTCTTCCATTTACCATTCGGTAATTTCATGTCCTGAAATTAATTAAGCCCGAGTACTTAAGTTAAAAATGCGTGCATTCAAGGTATAATTGCGTGAGTTCAGAAAATAAATGGCAAGGGTCATTGTTTCCCTACTCTCCCACTTACGGAACTTATTATCATGAAGAGCAAGTCCATTTCGTTATCAGACTACGCACTTTCGGTTGCCATTGCTGGGTGGCCTAAGACATTTTGACATCGACAGCCATAGACAGCAAAGAGTGACTTCACTGAACAACTTCATGAAACCTTGCCTATACATACACTTGGTGGAGGTGGCGTCGTCGTGACATTTATCTGCGGGTTCGTTGGGTGTATTATAGTGTGGTAACCACTCCCTAAATGGACGGTTCCCGATTTAGGTGGATCACTCGTAGCGTTGACAAGACTGGTGACATCCTTAAACGTTTTATCTATAAGGAAGTAGAGAAGATCGTAGACATTGGGAGAAGTAGGTAATCAAATACAGTAAACTTGCTGCTTCAGATTGTAGCGCCAGCAAACCAGAATTTAAGAAAGATTGGTAGCTGCTCTTTATGGCAATTTCCATTTGGTCCATGGAGCTCAGCTGCACACGTGCCCAATTTTGAATGATTTCATCTCAAGAATAGTAGGAGCACCACGGACAATCATTGCTGATTGAATGCCTCAGTCAGTGTCGTATCGCCCTGTCATGATTTTCTTACCCCAGTTGACATATTTGTAGCTTCCAGGGCTCGTTGTGCAATCAGGAGTGACTATCGTCCCAGTCAATGAGCAGCTACAGTAGGTCTCGTCTCGGTGAATAATCGGAGCCACTCCATAGAAGATACTGTTCTTGTCACTAGGAAGCCTGAGAAGAAAATGAAGATACTATCTCAGAATCACGTTTCTTGCGGAAAACAAATACAAAAACTTAAATAGTCTCAACGCCTCTGTGGTACTTAATCTATTGATAGGCTACTCATATGGACAAGACAGAGGCATTCGGTTAGGTTTGGGAACATGTTTGGAGAGAGGGCGGCTTTTGGGAAGCGTTGAGGAACAAGATGGTTTCTGCAAACTTACTTCCATGATTCAATGAACTTTTTTGGTTCACTGCTGCTTGACCAGTTTCCATTGATCGGTAGGGTCGTTCCGCTTTTTTCAAGGAAGTCATTGGACGTTTTCTCATCGTAGAAGCCGCAGAGGCCTGGAATATATTGTAATGGGAATTCAGAGGCTGGTTGTATAATAATCTTAGGAACGGGACTTATATATCATATACCGTTGTCGGCACCAACCTTCGACAGAGGTGTGGAGAAGGGGAGCCCATAATTGACGTGGCGACGCTCGATCTGCCGAGGATGGCGCCACTTTGACAAGTACATGTAGTTGTTCTGTCGAGGCCATACGAGGGTAAGGCTGAAGTTAGTCAGCCATCAAAATTTCAAGATTATGAAGCGGTCGGAAAGAAAATGCTTGCATTTGAATGTATCTTTGTAGTTGTAACTCTACAATTCGTGAAGTATGGGGAAGATTCCACAAACAAAAAATTAAACACAAAATGATTTTTGTTGGTACCAACCTTGACTATTTGCCATATCCTTCGGCGATGGGTTGATAATAAGATTCAAAGCAGTCTCCGTGACAAGGATATCCACTGTCATAGTGGTCGGCAAGACCACTTTGTAATCATGACCACCTTGCCTATTCAATATCTTGGTCCACGGCGTCAGTAAACCATTCCTGAACATCTTCGTCCGCAGTAGAGGTTTCGTTGCACTTGGGCATGGCCCGGGGCTGCAGGCTCCACCATAGACTCCCGCGGGCTTCCTGCATCGGTCGACCACGTACACGTCATCCTCGGATTGCACAGCTACGGCGCATATGCAGGTGGTCTTAGGTTCGCATTCTGTAACTGCTATTTGCACCTGATACGGCAACGTCTTGTGCTTGTAAGCAACGAAGAATCCCGTCTGGAAGTTAGTATAAAACCTGCAATTGATGAGGAGAAGGAACTCACTGTCAAAAACGTCTGTCGTTCTCGAAGAACTAGACGAATGGGTTGGTCAAGAATCATTATGCTAAAGAGCGATAAAAGTACTTACAAACCATCAAAGGTTCTTGTGTTCATATCGCCAACAATCTTACAAACTGCCTTCGTGTCCACGTTCTTGGCATTTATCTGCAAGAAAACGTACAGGGTGTATAAGGTGATCAATCTAGGGGGAAGGGAACAAACACTTCCAACATATTTACAGGAATCTGTTACCGTTTCAATTCTTGAGACAATGAAACTTTAGAATGAATTAACTTAAAATCTAGTGACACCGAACTGGCTTCTTCTAGCCAGCAGCGTCACCAATCAATTACCTGCACTCTCCCTATTTCTTCCGACGCCACTTCCTTTCCTCCGATCCTCTTTTTATATCGCACCACAACATGGCGGGTCTTGGTTTGATCGTACAACATATCCATATTTGAATAGATAGGGAAATGCATCTTTTTCCAGTTTGTTGCTGTGACTGCCTGAGCGCAACCACCATCTTTTGGAGGTGGCGACGATGGCCAGGCTATCTTGGTCTGTGGAATGGTATTTTCTATTCGCCTGTAATAAAGGGCGGTATTATGACTTTCATGGCTGTTACCAGAAGAGGAAAGGCAAGTGATTTCATGCCATACTGTCGACCACGTGGATTGCAATTTGGTTGCCGGTGGACTTCAGTAATTTAGGATGGTTTACAGGGCAACTACTGACAATCGAAAGATCATGTGGGTCGGCGGTAAGCGATCAACCAACGGTTTGTTTTCGGTCAACCTACGGTACACTCGGATCCGTGTGAGACTTCGGAATCCCAACCTCCACGACCAGAGAACAATCCTTAGCACTCCCGCACACAGTAGCTGGATCTTTCTTCCATTTTACAACGACGCCGCCAGAACTTTGCTTTCCCTCTTCAATCGTAATGCCAGGGAGAGGTGGTGGCTCAACTGTCACCTGAAGGAAATTGCAAATACAATATGACAATACTCTTGTCTACCAGTACTCCTATAGTAGTACTAGTTATAATTTCTCAGTAAAATGTGTCCGTAAAATGTACAATATGGCAATGAGACACTCTTCACCTCTCTCTGTTGTACATTAATTTTCAGATACCAGTAAAAGAGGATCTCCGACAGAGAACATTCTTGATTTTTTGTTTAAGTTGAATCTTATTCTACGTACCAGGTTTGCCGTTCGATTCACAGGCCAAGGAACAGGAGAATAATTTGGACAGGATTGAGGCAGCAGCATCTCATTATCATACTTGATGGTGTCGTCTAAAGCTTGCTTTGATTGGCTGGAACAGGTGGACATCTTCTGTTTGGCACCAAGGTCCGCTGTGACGTAGTTCCTGTCAGAATGATCGAGTTTGGAAGTGAGACGTAGAATTGCATGAATAATCTTACATGTTTGAAAGCGTACGTGTTATATCTCTGAGTTAGGTGTTTTTATGGCAAGAAAGTTCAAGACTGGACGAAGATGCATATTGAAGGGCCGATATGATGCCTTTGTGCACAGAACAGTTGATCTTCCAAAGCACCCTTTCTGTCACGGCTGCTAGTATAATAAATGAAAATGGTATACTTACATACAGAGTTTATCTTTATTCCTTTCATTAACCAAGTCGTGGGTGACATTATGGAGGGCGTTTGACAGCTCTGCAGCGGCCTCCTTGACATTACATGTTGACGGCTCCGTTAGGGGCCTTTGATTCGTAGCTGCACATTTAGCAGCAAGGGCCTTCTGTGTCGCCTTGCCCATCTTCGTGATAGTGGCCATCTGTGTGGCGTTACACATGGACGTGTTCTTGAGGATAGTTGCCATATCGGGTGCATATTTGCTTCAGGCAAGACATAAGACAGAGTTTATGAATATGATAGATACTATTTCAGGGTCCAGTTTTTCAGAATAGGTTAGTCGCTGTCGTACGTTATCCATCACTTCTGCATACCGTGAGGTGAACTGACAGTGATCTCACTGATTGTCTTGTTGGCACCTACTAGTATTTGATCAAGTTCGTAAATATTGGTGATTCTGTCAATCTACCCTCAATAGCTCCAGTGGCCAATGTATCAAATCAGCGGTACCTACCTACATATAGTAGTCCAGTCATACGTTTTATCTGGCATGATGTTATTCAATGTTCTAGTGTAATTCTGCAACAACTCGTAGTTATCGCTCACTTGACAAAAGTCTAGTTCCTGAAATATTAGTAGAGTTAGAAACTCGTTTACCGACGAAGTCATATTCCTCTTACAGAGTAACAAAAACTGCCTTCAATGCTACTTTGGTTACATCACTGTAGGTTAACTTGTCGAGCAACAAGTTGACTAGACCTCCAGAAGCAGACACAATGTGAATGATAATGGGAAGTATCATTTGTTTATACAAGGACTGATGGAATGCGAAACTTAACTCTTCCAGTTGCTGTTAAATGAACACCGGTTAGCTACATGTAAGTGCTTTTGTCTCTTAAAATAATCTGCAGGCAAAAGTACGACTTTGACTTCTGGTGGTCATAAAACAGAGAATAATGGAATCAAACTGTATTTACCATGAGTGTTTTCCACTTTGGCCACTTCAGAGAAGAACAGGAACTGTTAAAGATTGCCCTCGGGTAGGTGAGAGCCTGTGCCACGCGGGCCTTAGTCACTTCTTTACAAGGTTCTACCATGGGTTCAATGTATTTAAGGATGTCTTCGAATTTCCTTGAATGAAGAAGATTATGCCATTACCGATTGCTCAGGTAGCTAATTGTCATCTCTGGTAACTGTGTCAAACATTCATATTCTAAGATGCTTCAAGTGGTTTTAGAAATCGAGAGAAACTTCATCACCCATTTATGTCTTACTTGCAAGCTCCCTGAGATGGCTTCCCGGAAGTAGTCCGGGTGAGAAGAACCTTGTACTCAAACTCTAGATACTTGTTTAAGAGATCTGTAGCCTTCTTTGGGTTACATCCGGCAGGCCCTAAAGAATTAAACAGTAAAATGAAGTTTATGTCCTGCAAACGTGACGTCTCAAAACAATTGAAGTTGGGGGTTGAATTCGAAGTTGTTTTGGCTCTCACCAATTGCAGCAAGGCGTAGGTTACTTAACTCTTCTTTCAGTGTAGTGTTAAAATGCTGCAATTTGGTCATCTATGATGAACAAGGCTGGTATATCGTTGAGTTTCATTTTCAAAATAACATTACCCCATTCATTTGGGGAAATTCGGAATATTAAGGGTTGACGTACTTGTTTCGTTGTCTTTCATGATGCTGTAAAACCGATCTTTACATGTCACCAGTACGTTATTCTCAAGAGCAGAGAAGTGCGAATTCATACGGGCTATCTGTTCATTGGTGCAGTCCTTCGTTGCGATACTCAAGCATTGCTTCTTCTTTGTTTGATCACTGAGAACAAGAAAACAATATTTTACTTAGAAAATAAAGACCTCTTCCCGTATGCACACGTACAATCTTGACATGATTCTTGTGAGATAAAGATCTTAGCTAAGAAGAATCGTGAAGAATGTACATGCATATGTACACGAAATTGAATAAGGTCTTAACTAAGAATCTTATAAGAATCACATCGGCGTTTCCAACCTGGACGCCTCCTTCTCCATACGCGGCCCCCTCTTCAAATTTAGCAAAGTTGGTACAATTGAGTATTTTCTTAATTAGCTCTTGCTCTATTTCTGTAGCTCATCAATGTCAAGAAAAAGTATCAATCAATCATTCTCACCCACATGCGGCTTTGTAAGCATTCACATCCGTAGCTATTGAGGATAGCGTCGTATTACTATACCCGATAAAGCATTTAGCATTCGGCGTTTTGAGGCAAATGTCCTAAGGAAAAGGTAAATGAGAAATAAAAGCCAAGTTCGAGAACACACAACAAGAAAAATGAATGTTGTTATTGCCAAATTCACCGCACATCCTGTTAATGCCGAGGTGCAATGTACCGCATACAAAGGAGGATGACCAATGTGGGTTTCTTTTAGCAAGCTCTTGCCTTAATAGCTTAACGTCAATGTCAGTGTTAATCTTTCTACACACTTCGAGATATATTAAAAAAACATGGCTGCTGACTTTCATCCAGGCAGTATCGTGTCTGTAGGCCCTTTTTTACGAGCATTACATATTTCTTGTTCGGGAATAACATTGACGACGGACCCACCTTGGATATACAGATGCCCTGTGCAGGAAAACAGTCCTCGGTTGTAGAGTTATATACCATGAACGGAAGCGATGTTCCGTATGATTTCCCTTTGTCGTTGCTTACGGCAACGATGTAGCTACTTCCGGGCTCTGGGACATCAAATGAAGCTTCACTAAATGAGTTAATCTTTCCAGGGACTGTTTGGATTTTATTTGTACGATTAGGACCAGAACTTGTCCACTGAAATAATGAAGAGATTGCAAACACATGGGGTTCTAATGGTCTCAACGTCCCAAAGAGAATAAGAATTGCCAAAAAGACTTTTGAAATTTTCGGTGCAAAATCTTCGAAAGGAGCAAACTCTACTAATTAACTTTACAAGACTGATATGTAATGTGTTAATGTGTGTATGCTCGTAATAACTCTCCCTATATTTTTATTTTAACTTACCGTCACCTTTTCCAAAGCAACTGTTAGATCCTGATTCTGTTTCAAGCCGCCGCCATAGAGCTTCCACGACTTGCAGGCCAGCTTGTTGATGTCACACAGCCCTAACTTCTCCAGCTGGGCATTATACGGCAGGAGCTTCAGATTTGCCGAGCAGTCTGCGTTTGTCCACGGAGAGTTGCAGTTACATTTACCTGATGAAATATGATGAAATACATGTAGATAGATGTTACCATGGTCGACTTTAGCATATATAAAGTTGAAAATGCGTAACACTCACATGTACATGTATTTTAGAAGACTGAGGGTAAGAAGTTCACATACCATTGGCACAAACTCCGTGACCTGAACAGTCCCTGAGGCAAACCCCCTGCTGGATACCGTTCATCACTGTGACCCCAAGGACGCTCTCTGTTAGAGTGGAATTCGTTGACACCACATTAGAACACTGTTGGGTATAGGCCGCCAGTGAATCGTAGGAGAAGGTCGTACCACCGGAGAGCTGAAACAAGATTGATGTGGGTTGGTGCAAATGCGCCAGATCTACGGATCGTTATCAAACATACATAATTTCCGGAAGAAGATATCGTTAAGTAATAAACCTTTTAACGTTAAATCTAAAGAAAAGCAGTTAACAGACCGATCATTACACATGATGCAACTCTGCCAGGTTATTGGCAAGTATAACGTCGCCAATCCAAGAATTTCGCCCACTTTTTATGAGACTTATCCCTTAATGAGCGTCATCAACATATCGGGTATATGTTCTTGTGTTTGACAATTCTGTCGGTTTTGCGCGTGGCTGAGTGAAAAAGCTCAAATTAGAAAGAAACCACAATTCTAACAGTACCTTTATATCTTCAATACAGCTGGTCATAGCATCATTAATCAAAGTGACTTGCATGCACGTCTTGACGTAGTTTTTGCCCTGGAGGTATTTATTACAGTAATCCTTGGCCTTCTGTTCGGTCCAGCCACCGTTTCCCCACTGTTGTGTCTGAAATATGATTTCCCGTACATATATCAAAATTGCTCGAAAATCTGTCGTCAGAAACCAAGGATATTGAAGGTTTTCTGCGTCGACCACGATGACGTGTATGATAACACTGGCCATGGTAGTGCGATCAAAACTGCTTACAGGCCTTACTTTAGTTTCGATACATGCATAGATACCAGCGTCATTAGAAATACTTCTTCTCTTGCAAAAGGAATTAACATCGAGGCATAAGTAATGTTACTTGGTGCGGGTCAAAAGCCCGCATTCAGATGAAGCAACGAAAGTTTCAAGGCTTGAAGTGTCCATCACCGTAACGGAGAGAAAATCAACATCAACTGTTGGTTGCTTGATTACTCACTGTTGGTGCGAAGCTCGGGTCGATGACTGTCGCTATATAATCCTGGACGGTTGTGATCTTTCCAAATTTCTTTTCGTAGTCGTTCGTCTGCGTAATCAAGCTTTTGGTGACGTCCTTCATGTTAGAATCTATCAAATGTAATGGAATCTCCAATAAAACGATATCCAAACTATATGATTCCAGATCAGGCATTTCCTAACTCGTACAGTTATCGAAATGCCATTAGTAGATTAACTTCTCCGGAAATTAAGACATATGAGTCCCTGGAGGTCACGTAGATTGCTTATAAGGTATATCCAGTTAGCACGAAACTAATATTGCAGGGAACCGCCCGACGCGCTATACCTCCTAAGATTCCGATTTTCCTCTCGGGACCCATTGGATGTCTATTAAACCCCGAAAGTTAATTGAACTGTCGTCTACCTACCCCAGTGTATGTCCTTGAGCATCATCTGGCCACGCGGACCGCAAACAGACGTTTTGTCAACGTCACACACACAATACGTTGGGTCTGTATCCTTCAGTGTGCCGTCTTGTGGGACACCCTTGAAGATAGCCTTGTCTGGTTGAACCCTGACAACACATGAAATATTTACTGCATACAGGCCCTAAGTAGAATACAAATGCGAATAAGAAATCAGAAATTAAATTGGATAGGAAGATGTGACAAATTATTATGCTTGGAGATTTTTTTTTGCAAGAACCTGGTGGTCTGGTTAAGCTAAATCTGATGACTTTCCGGTGCAGTCATTAGAAATGAATCAAATTATCTTGAGGAGACCTCTTATCGGTTTTGGTTTAGGGCTGATATTAGTTCCGAATTTTACGGTCTCATTTGCATATCAAACTACCTCAGTGATTGTATGAAGTCAGTCGGATGAAGACTATTGGCTGGCAATGGGGCCATTTTCCCATCTGGTTTTTGGAGATCGTCATCTTGTTTTCCAGAGTATTTGCCGCACAAACCCGAGGTCTGGCCAAAATCATTCGCAGAGGGTTTGATTTGTACGCCCATTGTGTTGCTTTCTACTGTGACTGTCACAACAGTGCCTTTGGGAAGGACAACCTGGAGCAAATCGAAAAGATTTCACCTTCCGAAGTCCCTGTGGAAATATTGAGGTTGTTCCAAAGTTTCATTCCAAAGAAAATCTATTTTCTTCGGATGAATCAATTTTTCTTAGTCAACAGTTTAGACTTAACACGTATAGCAGTATATGACAAGATAAGACAATTCCGTTTTTCCTCTTTAAAAGTATTTGTTTATGTCTTATGTTTTTGTGTTTTTGCCTGCAAAGAGAAATAGTTCCTCACTCGAAACACTAACTGACGTACCTGCATTCGGCGGCCGAAGTTCTGCTCATAAACAGTCGTTCCTGTGGTCAAATTTCCTTTGACGAACGCCCATCGCTTAAATGGGAGAGTTTCGTTAAATTCCGTGGAATCTGGTTTTGAATTCGGCGCACTGAACCTCTTGACGTCACCACCTCCGGGGATCTTGCAACGGTCAAAAACGATGACGTCATCCCCAGATTTAATGGCCACCGCGCAAATGCAGGTTGCAGATGTCTTACATTTGTTGGTAACGATTTGAACCTGTAATCGAGCGTATAAAAGGTGGGTAAGATGATGATAATGACTCTCATTTGCCTTTCGCTTTAGTTTCCAATAATTACAAAAGTAAGGTCAATTCTGATATATGAAGTTCGCTATTTTTGTCGACTACAGACCAAACGGACGAATTCCTTTCGGACATCAGACCCGCTCAAAATATAAACAAAGAAGTTAATGCTGAAATTTACTGTCCAAAGCAAGTCGAAAATGTTCATGTAAGAAACTGCAATAGTGTAATATTGTGGAATGAGTTGGATGACATGAGCCAGTATAGCGTTAGGAAGGGATAGTAGAAGAAAACTGCATGATAATGATAAGAGCATATTCGTAACCTTCCTGATCTTCACCTCTTTGCCTGAGTTTCGTTCCATCTTTGGGCGACATGTTATTGAGGAAACAGTGGCAACACTCAGGATTAAAGTAAAACCTACTGGCGTGTTGACGACAATTATTCCTGCTACGACGTAATGAGATGTTTGGTGATGTGCCTCCATTGCACATCCTATGCCTATTATGTATTTTGTTTGCCAGAAATGGTAACATTGCAAGAGAAATGTACTGACATGAAGTATACAAATCTGGAGGTTCGCCGCTTTTTTCGTACATATATTCCTCCCCGTGATAGGAAACGTAATAACGATGAATCGTTCTAATGCAACCAACACAACCAACCAACCACAAATTGTGTGGACGGATGTGACGAGAAACTCACAAAGAATACAAGCAACATCAGATGTCAATGCCATAAAAATATCAACACCATTTACCATTGCCATAAAGTTGACGTACCCGAGAAAGCGAACAGTCAACGCTAAATTATCATACACTGCTAAAGTAGCTAAGAACGAACTATACGATGTCTTCCGCATCTTAACTGATACCATGATAAAAAAAGAACATATGTTTCCGACGATGCCACACAAGATACAGGGAGGAAGAAAACATATGCGTATCGTCCTTTCCCATTTTTGAGTGAAGAGTTGTATTTTACTCTCGAAAACCTGCGCCCAATAATTAGCTTGCCATGATTCCGATATCCTACACGATGCCTTTCGAAGGCCATCACTGTTGCAAGTGAAGGTGTCTACCGTATTCTTCTCAATTTGTGCCGATGAATCGGTAAGGACACTTCCATAGAACAATGATTGCTGCGAAAATGTGTCTGAGTTTGTGGCGGTTGTCATGCCATGAACACTTGCGGAACTTGGAGTCGCAACGCACAACGCGATGACCCAAGCCACTATTAACCCCCGAATCATTCCGTTGTGGAGCCAAATTTGGATCAATATTATTGACACTGTTGAGGATGAACGCTCTTCACTCGTATTCTCATTTAGGAGCAGGCTCGCTTCCGAATATTCTGATCGCGCACTCAACTCTTCACTCTCATGATCGAATCATCTTTGAGCAGAGCCGTTTTAAGTTGAGAAGACGAAGCTCCTCTCCCAATGCAATGTGCTTTGATATTCGTGCTATTGCAATTGCTATTTTGCGATTTTACTGGTATCGCGTGTGTTTATCATTATCATCTCGCATTACATGTATCATGAACATAATAACGACAAAATTACGATTTTTTTTCCAATACACACTACTTTAGCGTCGGCACACCCTTCTGTCGCAATGTGCTACGGTGGGTATAACACGCGTTATATTGTTACTTCTGAAATTGTAATACGATAGAATAAAATTAATTTACCTCCGCGTTGTCTATTGAATGCTTGTACATGACGAATATCCCTGAGAGATAGTTCTGATAGTACCTGTAACAGAAATGATATTTTAGTTTTCGGACGAGGTTAATTGTCGGAAGTGGTTGGTCCACAGGACTGTGATAGTTTTCATAAACAACTCGTGTACCCCTACCGCACGTATTGTTGAACCTGATCCGGTACCATGACATAGCGATATCTCAAATAGGTTCTTCAAAAAGCGTACTCAAATGGGTTTTTCGATGACAAATATGGCATATAAGTTATTACACCAGAATGTACAATAAATGCTCCTTTTAATTACGTGCAATATCTTTTAGCTCACCTCTGTCATACGGTTCAACAGTATCTTTGAGAATGGAAGTTGCTTATTGCAATGCTACAGTACTTACAGGCCGTCAAATGACGTCATATGGGGATCCCCAACTGCTTGGCATAAACCAATGGCATCCTTGTCTATGACAGTTGCTTCTTTGCTGCTGATGTCACGTGATGCAATGACCTTCCCACCAACGACTTGCTTGTACTTCAGAATAAAGTTCCTTTTCTGTTGGCCATCCATCTTGCCGTCAATAGAGGCCACCACTGGTACTGTTTGTTCTGTCTTGTAGGTAGCGTTGGTCAATGTGAAGGAGCAGTAGTCACTGGCGTTGGCGACGCTATATTTTCCTATGACCGCCTGCGGAATTGGCTGCTTTGTTGTTATAAACCTGAATTAAGGTGAATGAGGAAACGCTTATGTGCAGGTGTTATCCGATGTTGTACCGACTGCGACTGATGTGATTAGTAATAGACTACGGCAAGATAGAAAGACGAGGCAACAGATTTGTGCATAAGGTACCTCAATGCATCCTTGTGCTGCATGGTAACGAATGAAGAGGTACAGTACAATGCGAGTCTGTATAATTATATCAATCGAAGACATTGATTCAAAATGGCCAAGAATTAACAGATAAGCTTACTTGGGAGGCAAATTGTTCTGTATTGCAAGATTGATATCAATCTTGCAGTCTTTGATTGTGTAGCAGAGAGCGACAGGATTGGTCAGGAACCTGACGGGAATGTTGGAAGCGTTGCCTCCTTCAGCCATGCTGATGTTCATCATGTTGATATGAGCCTAGAAAAGGAGATATCGGTTGAGTATTGTAATCACAGGTTTTTGATGATGTAATCGAATCGAGAGTGAAATCGACGGGAAACCTTCATAGGAATCCTACTTGCCTTCAGCGCAGATGGAAAGTTTGGCCATGTCCATCCGACACATTTATTCTTCAACAATGACTGGTACACAGTCATAGCATCCTTAGCTCCGTTGAGGTGGTCGTCAGTACATATCTTCATTGTGCCGTAGGCCTTGTTTAGAGCGAGAGCAAGAGCACTAAAGAAAGGAAAAAATCAACGTTATTTCTAACTTTCATACGAATCCCGTTATATTCTGAGGGGGGGGGGGCGGATAAACATCATTACTTGATGTATCGTTATCATGAAATGTGTTAGACTTGACAACTGACAATTGAGAATGAGAATTGAGAATTCATTGCTTACCTACAAAGCTGCGCGAGGTCAGTTTTCCCTGTAATGCCATCGAAAAGCGATCTATCTGCGAAACGTACCATCCAGTCATTAGCAGCTTTCGTGGAGCATAGCGGGTGTTCTGATGATGAAACAAAGCTTAACTCGAGAACAACAGTTCATACATCATAAAATAATAGAGTGAAGAATGATACAAGCATTGACTGTAATCCTTCTATTGAACGCGAACAGATGATCTGTGCGTGAGTAAAAAGAAGGGGACGTGTATGGAGAAGGAGAAGGCGACGGGACGGTTTTTCGACGAATAAAATGACGAAAAATTCCAATTCCTACGTTTTCTTGTTATTCATCAGAAATACAATATGGAAAGTGTTACTTACGAACTGACATTGCTGTCGCTGAAAAAATATTGAAATTAAATGAAGTTAGAAAATCAAGGCATAAAACTTTAACTTCAGAATTGTTAATGTCTGTAGCTTTACGCTTTACGCATTACAGATTAGTATGCTACACGACTGTTTTGATATCAGAAGGAAACGTTAGTAAAATATGTTTTAGTTTCTAACGATGATTTACTGTTGCAGTAAAGGACTCTGGGAGGGCTGAGGGTAGGACATACATAACTAAACGATAAGAATGGTCGCATCACTTTTAAATTTATCGGATCAAAACAGCCACTTGGAATTTCTCCAGGTGAAAACTAAATTGATAGCTTACCACTGCAGGCTTTCTTGGCTCCATTAATGAGTTTGCCCTCCTCCGCAGACATTGAGCTGTAGGCAGCGTCAGCCTTGCAGGCAGCAGTCGCTTTAGAAGTGCACATTCCGGCCGCGAATGCGCCAACTCCCCTGAACACAAATTATCGAGAAACAGTAACATATGATGTTAAACAAAGCCAACCTTCATTACAATAAATTTAATGCGCCGCATCTTAATTTATATATTTTACCAACGAACTAAATTTTGCTCTGTGTTCATTTCTAAAGAATTCTATTTGTTATATATTTTTTCAAAATTTGATCTTACTTGATTTTTTTGTATTACACTTGTATCGTATGAAAATGTTAGAATTGAATCAGTGCAGTATGACTGACGTCTCATTGATCTTGATAGTCCTATCAAGAGTGTAACACCAATGGTCTCACCCGCAGAATGTCGCACTCCCTGCTTTATTCAAGTAAGCTGTAGTCATATCAGCTGAAAGCTTCCTGATACAGCCCATGGCCGGATCCTGTCCACACGCGCTCATGCCTGCAACGAATTTCATTTCAAATAAATACTTTACCATGTCAAAGCAAAGCGCACTTTACCAACCAACGAAGTGCAATAGCGAATAGTTTATAATGCGTTCTTACTTGGTGAACATTGATAATTAGTCGATGCGGTATATCCATCCAGTGAAGCTCTCACACCCTGTACGACGTCTGGATGACAGCCTGCTGTCAAAGACATGCTAGCTGTGGCCATGTTTTTCACCCCTCTGAAAGAAAATGGAATTTCATAATTAAGATTATCAGCTTTTATCCAAAACTCGGCTTTTATGCAAACTATTCCTTAGAAGTTAAGTATCGGTGCGATTTTTTCTTAAATAAATCTCAAGTCATAAATCTGAATGTACTTGCACTCACCCACACACGGAAGCCGTGGGTTTCACAGTTTTCATGGCCGCCACGGAAGCAATGACGTCATCGATACTCTTCCGGATAGCCGTGATGTCACATGTTTCCGTGTAGGCACCACACCCACTTATCTTACTAGCAGTTTGCGACGTGAGGCTGCGAGAAGTCGACCTGTAGATCTCAGGACACCCAAGCACCTGGGATTCTGTGCAACCGTATGCCATTCCCCGTTGCCTGTAAAATAGATCCATCATTTTTATCAATCAATCACTAACTCCTTCCAATCGATCAGCACCAAATGTTTCAAATCCTTGTAATGGTCCTTTGATGAGTTGAATTCTAATTCCAGAGCAGTTGGCCCGCAAAAATTCTATATGTGCATCACCATCGCCACGCACTTTAAACCAAATTATTACGACATCAAAACGAGATTGATATTTGTTAACTTACGAGCATCCAGCGGTTCCTTTGGTGGGGTCAAGGGCAACGGCCTTGAACTTTGACAGACACGACCCAATCGCCCCTTCGTCGGGGCTACACGGTCCCAGGATGGTATTCTTCATCACGGCGGGGCAGGCCGTGCCTATGGCGTTCAAGTTCACCATGTTTTGGTTGTAAGCGTATGCTTGCATTAATGTTGGACACGTAACCAGTTTCTGTGTGAAGGCACTGATGGCCGCTTGAAGGGCACTGTAAAAATGTGTTAGACGTCATCTGTTTCTGTTGATGCTGGATGATACAAGTTTGATCGAGCGTACACTCTCAGAAATAAAGGTTTTTGGGCTTCTGAAGAATCATTAAAGATTTTTTGGCACTCATCGGCACACATATGCGCTTCGTTGATATGGTCGAGGCTTTTCAGCGTTTTTTTTAAAGAAAAGAAACCATTACAAGAGTTTTTACTAGAAAAACACCGGGTGGCATGTGTTGGACGAAAAAACTTCCAAATGCTTAAAAACCTTTCTAACAATATACATTTATAGTATTATCATTATTATATTATATGACAAAATGCAATACAAAATAGACGAATATATTTCTGCATAATATTTTGCCCATATAGTAATGGAATGTTTGCCGATGCTAAACGTTAGTCCTCACCTGCAACCCTGAGGTGAAGGGTTCGCATCCTTCACAAGATTCACAGCTTGGCTTCTCATGTCTTCTATGGACTGCAGCACATCAGCTTCTACACAACCTGCTGGTAAGGTGACAGCGCCAGCAGTTGTGCTACCGCCACTACCAGTGCTGCCTCCACTACTGCTGCCGCCGCCACTGGTACTACTACTACTTGAGCTAGAGCTGCTGCTACTGCTACTACTGCCCCATGACACCCAACCTGAAAATGACAAGACAACAGAAAATGAAAAGAACAATGGGCTGAACTATGAAAGAAAACCAGAAGTGCGACAATATAAACTTGAATCTGGCTACAAAATGGATACCGCCTTTGGTTAAAATAGTATATGGATAATCAATGCTAGGGAACGTCTCGGAATAAGTCAAATGTCCTCTGGTCGTAATTCGTTTTCGGTTGCAAGAACATTGATGTAAACCGGCACTGCTCGAACCTTACACTGGTGTCTGCATCATTTTATTAGATGTGACCAGATGTATTGTTATCGTTACCTTCTTTGGTTACGCATAGCATGTTCGCCCTTGAAATGTAGACTTTCATGGCAGCTACCATCCGGTTTCTACAGAAAGCTGGTGCGGTGGCGGCACAGGCTTGGTTAGCGCTGATGGACCCGCAGAGGGTGGCAACATCCGGGTTTTTGGTTGTTAGCAGTTTGATCAGGCTCTTGCTGAAATCATCAAGGCATTTCGTCGCCTTTCCTGCTGGGCAAGGATCAACTGCAAATAGTGCAACAGACTGGTCATTATATATCATCGACAGTGTATACAGTCATGAAGTATTTGAAGAGAACTATTGGTGGCCCGATATCGAAATTGGATGTAGGTTGTTTTTTAAAATTATACATGCACGTCCAAATTAACAGAAAAGAGCCAGCGGAATTTAAATAACATCATCGTATCAACAAAAATGCAACCTACCCTTTGGAAAAGTGCAAGTGCTCGTAGCACTGTTAAATATTGCTTTCTCTTTAGGATCCACCAAAGTCGTACACATCTTGCTGACATCCTGCATCTCAATCGCCGATACCGCTTTTAGCGTCATAGCTGGACAACCTTTAACCTTGTACTCGCTTGTCATAAGACCGGGGAAGAGCTTGTCTACCTCAGCGCGGTTGCCAAATGCTGTCTTTAGCTTGGTCGAGCATGCATCGAAGTCGGTGACCGTGTCAGACCAGGATGCAGCCATGATTAGAAGGGTTAGGGTGGTTTTTATCTGCGAGAGAAAGCCATTAACCTTTTTAAAGTTTTACATATTAACACGTTGTTGAGAAAAGCTGCCTTTAATCCTGGTTTGATTTGTTCATATGGCCTCCTCCTGTGAAGTATATCACACTTACAAGATGCTTTGGTTTAAAAAACGAACGAACGAACGAACTACTCTGTAAAAATGACCAGAATTAGAGTTGAATTTCTATTATCCAGAAACCGTGTGATGCATACTCCATCCAGGTGTTCGAAGGGAAGACTTAACCAGAAGACTAAACGTTTTAGACCAATTTTTTTCCACCTACATCAGTAACAGTTCCTCCCATGTCGAACGTCATATGCAGCCATAGAATGTTCTCGAAGGGTTTGCATAAGGCACTAGCCGCTGGAAAAGGTATGGAAACGGAAAGTTAGTAAAAAGGGGCTGATGATATTTTACGTTTTCTTGAGAGACTTTACTCGACCCTTGGTTCATTGAAACCTACTTCGCAGAGCAGTAGTGGTACTTGTCGTTTTTTAAAAAGAAAAACAACAAGTTTAGAATTCTTTCAAACACCAGTTGCTTTAAAGAGTGCTGCTTGTCGTTGTTCAAAGAAAGACCTCAGCTGTAGAATTCTTTAAATGTTAGGTCACTATCGTCACTCGCCAAAAGACTCAATAAAAAGCTTTCAAGAGGGCTCAGTGCTTGTCGTTTTTTCAAGAAAGCTGCAAACATTTGGTGCCATCACTGTTATTGCAGGTAGGTAGCTGTTGAAACGGTGTCGACAACATACCTTTTAGATCTTTACCGAGAGCAAAATGTAAAGAATACCCGGCCGTCATCTGACAGAATGCACTTGGGGTGGTTGACGTAGCAAAACTTCCATGGAACTTGAGCGTCTTCATGGCGGAGGCAGCATATGTGACTAAAATTCAGCAGATTTAAGAAGCTTTAGGAAGCCATTCTATGAGAATTTGGCAACATTGCAACATTTACAGTTAAACTAGCCTTTACAAAAAAGATCGCACAGAATGCGTACCAACTGTATGCTTTAGAGACACATTACTTGCCTGGCGCTCCTCGAAAGACACAATTAAAGTCTTTCACGTTATAGGAATAATACTGCGGATTACATGCAAAGTACGAAGCGGTTGTGAACATTCCTGGACTGTCCATGGTAACGTTCTTGCATCCAGTTGCGCTCATGACGTCGATTCCTGGCCACAAAACCAACATGTCTTTTTGGCTCGAAAGAATAGGCTCGATGATGTTCAGACACTTTGTCATGTCCTCCCTCTTAGTTCCACTGATTTGTAACTTGTTGCCAGTCATGACCTGAATGTACGAAAGTGGAACTTATCAAAGTATATATTTTGGAAAGCCAAGAGGGGTCTATTAAACAATTTGTATCAGTTCCAACTCATCATTGGCGTCACCAGATAACCAAAATCCGTGTGCGCTTGTCTTTTTCTTGAAACAATATTTATACATGTAGTTTTCTTTTATATACAGTTTTTTTGGTGAGCTTACATGTACCTAATATCTAAAAAAGATGTGTTAATTTGACTGGTGGATTTGTAATAAACATATTTACCCAGGCCTGAACCAGCCGGAACTGTGTGTTGGCGGGCGGGGTAATCCATGATACAGTCACAGCAAGACCTTTGTCCGTACAGAATCTTTGAAGATTGGACCTGAAACATCACTCGTAGGCAAATCTCTGGTAACGACTTATGCGGGGTATCTTATTGAGGAGCAGTTGCAGATACTTCCATGGATAAACTTTCTGGATTGTTGTGATACTGTGGCGGTGACTACATGGAATTTCTTTCAATATCGCTTGTTTGCAGTTAAAGACCTCAATGATCCAAATAATTTCATTGCTTGTCAATAATACTTTGTCTATATTTGGCCTCAAAAGGCAAGAGAATATGCACATGCATTACAATATATATGAACACACCCCTACCCCCTCTCGCTACGGGGACCTTTAAAGTGTTAGGTCCTGCTACAGGCATACTCACGTGCTTGTAGCTACAGTCACAAACGTCGGCTTCCAGGCATCGAAGAGCTTGGTTCCACAACTCTTATTGATCAATTCGTCGCTGACCCATGATCCACGAATGAATATCACCAACTTGGGTATTTCGACGGTAGTGGCCTGACCAACTTGATAAAAAAAGAGGCGAACACGAGGTACATCAGTGACAACATGCTTTCGTAGTGGAAAGTGACAATGAATCTTTCTGATTGTATTGCTACAGAAGAGAAAATATGTCATGCTCTTCTGCAGTAGTCAAAATAGAAGAAAAGGGGAATTAGCATACACTATAAACGAAACATCGGATTACACATCTCCGACACTCACAGACATAAAGCTTTTGAAAAACCTGTCATGCTTTTTGGCCAACGAAAAATATATATATCCCGCAGAGGTTTTTCAGCGAAGTGAAGAACTGTTAGAGATTTTTCAGAATCTCAAACACCATCAGGAGTATTTCATTTCACCAAACGAACTCTATGGAGTGCATATTGCGTTGGCCGAAAAACCTTTAACGATTTTTCATCAGCTCAAAAACCTTTGTTTTTCTGTGAGTCTATCGACCGAAAATCATGAATCATAACTGTTCTTTATTTTTACAAAAACTTCTCATGCGCCAAAAAAGGTCCCTGAACGACCCCCTTTTGATAATCATGAGTGTACACAAGCCATCGGTCAACAATTCAGAAAAAGAATATTCTATACTTGCTAAGACATATAGCGTGGATACAATGTGCACAACTGTTCCAGGTCAAACCGCCTACCACAATTTGTAAACCGCTCGTATCAAGACCTATCGGTACTTCAACCAAGCTCTTCCAAGTAATTGAGGACCAGAAGTGTAGGGCTACATGGCTTAGTTGTAAACACTTGGGAAGAGCTTCATATCGGATTTGAAGTGTGATAGAGGGCTATACTTGGACGCCAATTTGGTGTGCGTGCGCATACCGAATTCGCCTTTTACCACTCTTCGTGCTCTTCATGCCTTGGTGTCGTCGTCATGGTCAAAGATGCCTGGTTAGAACGTTGTCTTTGTACCAATATATTTCCAATAATTCTTTCCTATCTTCATATCGGATTTGAAGTGTGATAGAGGGCTATACTTGGACGCCAATTTGGTGTGCGTGCGCATACCGAATTCGCCTTTTACCACTCTTCGTGCTCTTCATGCCTTGGTGTTGTCGTCATAGTCAAAGATGCCTGGTTTGAACGTTGTCTTTGTACCAATACATTTCTAATACTTCTTTCCTTGAAAAATCCTTCACGGTTCGTTTGACTCTGATCGACCTGATGTCCCTTTTTTCCTCTTCAACGAATCGTTCCTTGCTGATGAATATTCTTATGAATAAGACTTTTCGAAATATGTTCCCAATGAAATACACATTTTGTATCAGTCTCTCACAGCCCATTTCCGTTTTGTTCTTCCTTTTGCATGCACCAATTTAGATTATGGATGGGTTGACATTTCCCCCAGGAAAACGCGAAGAAGCTTCGAGAAGAGGAAAGCGATGCCAACACTGAATTGAACTCATTTCTTTTTTTGGGTAAAATCTGCCCGTTCTGTTAAAATATTCTGCAGTCCTCAAGGAGCGTTCTGGTGCTGGAATCTCACATACTCTCGATGCTGATTCAAATTAATATCCCTGTTACGGGCCAGGGAAATTGTGTCTTTGACTCATAGAAAGATCTTTTGGCAAAACATTTTGGCAAATTTAATGTGTCTATGTTAATTTGAGTCACCAACGCGAAACTAGGTTACTCAATGCCCCAAAGCCAGTAATAATACTCCAAAGAGAAACTTACCTTCAGAAGAAACCAACATTAATATACTGCTAAAGAAAACCAAAATCGAATATTGCTTCATCGCAGTCATCCTTATCCAGCCGCCTCTCTGATGCCAGTTATTTATCCTAATTCCATAAAACAATATGAAATATATAATCAAATAAGAAATAGATTGTAACGTTAAGGTGTTTGTAATCTAGTAAATGTGTTCGTTTCTCCAACATATGCATTTATTCCGTGTAGACCTGCAACACACTCCGACAACACACTCCGACATCATTGCTCTTTTGTATTCATATGATACAAAATATATAGCCTCGTCCTTGCTCTCTGAGAATACGTCTTGTACGTTGAATATGGGCGTTTGTTTCTTAGTAATAGCTAAGCATCTGCGTCTTTGGTTCCATAAAAGGCCGTGGGATCGTCAGCCAAAAAACATCAAAGGCCCTCAAGTCTGAAGTGGAGTGTTTACAATATCGTTTGAAGTATAAGTTCCCATCCTTGCTCATGGGGAAACATCTTAAATGTCATTGCCTTTATTGTGCCATAGGCTGGTTGGTGTCAGATTCAAGGATATTGAGTTCGACATTTAGATTCTGGATGCACTAACTGATGTACTTATGTAATTATCAGTATATCAATGGATATGATCCAATTTCCTTTTATATATAAACACTGTGAATAAATACGGTGTCCAAACCTGGCAACCCAATTTGATTTAAACTTTTCAAGGATGCAGCAGGTCTCAAAACAGCTTTCTGTCCGAGGTTTTACCAAAGCCCAAAGTTTCATTTGACCCAAATCCCTGCTGTCAGGTTTTTAACTACGACCGAAGGCGAGACCATATTACACCATTTAAAAGAAATCCACTGGACTCCGTATAAGGCTCTTCTTATCGCAAATATCTTCCTTCACCAGATTGGCAGACTTAGCTACCAGAGTACTGGGTTTGTTTGTCGGAGGTTCACTGTCTGTTTATTAGTACCCATGTTCCCCGCTGACTCCACATCGAAAACAAACTTGATTTGTTTGTCGAAGTAATCACTCTTCACATTGATGTGATAACCCAGTTGTCAGGTTTTATACTTACATCGGGCGTTACTGTCCGCAATCATTAAGGGCTTGGTCATCACCCAATCAAAGGACTTTTTCGGATTATTTGTTTTCTTAGTGAGTATTCATGGACTCCTTGATTATATCATATATATAAATTGTATTTTAAACAGATTTGAGCACAATAACTAGCCTGCTAGTTAGTGCTAAACATTTCGGAACATCTGTGATATAGGGACGCCGGGCCGACTTGTTTCTGTGAGGGATGGGGCCTGTCTTTCTACTTGCATTGAGTTCATGTGGAAAAACACAATAAAAAACTGCTGAAAGCTCTGTAAAATTGTCTCCGGGACATTCTTTTTTACGGCAGCAGATTAGTACGGCAGCAGATTAGTGCCATAAAAAATAAAATATTATCTCATTATTACGAGATCATTTCTCGTTATAACGAGATCTTTTCTCGTTATTACGAGATCTTTTCTCGTTATTACGAGATGCGAAAGTGCACGCAACATCGAGGATTAAAGCTCAGGATGAAGCGCGGGCCGAAAAAGGTCCGTACTTTATAGACCCATATACCATCGTCGTGTCCTAACATGCCTAATATGAGGGAACTTCTTGTACGGTTCTATTTCAATCTTGGACTGAACAATGGTGAAAATAACGAGAAAAACATCGCGTAATAACGAGATAACATCTCGTAATAACGAGAAAAGATCGCGTAATAACGAGAAAAGATCGCGTAATAACGAGAAAAGATCTCGTAATAACGAGATAACATCGCGTAATAACGAGAAAAGATCTCGTAATAACGAGATAATATTTTATTTTTTATGGCACTAATCTGCTGCCGTACTTTTTGCCTAAGACAAGAATAATCTTTTTTCAGGGTAATTGCCTGCTTTGTAACAAGGTTACTTCCCAACCATGGCAAATCACGATGACACTTTTGAGATGGCGGGGGATATGACGTGGACTTCCGATATCGATTTTGTAAATATACATGCAGGCCTACTTTATTTCTTGGTCAACTGAACTGATGTCAGGTGCAAGTTCAAACCCCATAAGACCCAAAATTGAAGTCCGCACGCAGTTAAATTATTGGATTACGACTCAAACTAAACCCTCTTATTTGTGCGGTGTCCTTTGTCGTTTCAGGATTAATACAAGATTTGAAATACAGCTTGGTCGAATTTGGGCGACGACATGGGCGAAGTTGAGTAATTTCTTGGAACGCTCCATGGACGGGTAGTTTTGAAAGAAGATGCAGAAACGCAGAAACAAATTACAGAAACGCAAAAATATAGAAACGAAACGGAATAGGTTTCCATAAGCCTTGGAATGATTTGCAAACATTGCGGTAGCCATAGGGCCATGGTTCATACGAGATGGTGGGGTGCATGGTGCTTTGGATATGGGGTTCGATTCTCACAGCATGTCTTTTGAAATTGTGTAGAGCGCACTGATTGAATTCTTGAGATGGTGGTGTCGTTCTTTGTCTCGGGCTGCAATTTACAGCCGTTCACTGCGTAAGCAATGTAAAAGCGAGCCCTACACTTCAACCCATGAACGAGCGCTAAGCCCCCATTTCCAAAATTGAACCCATGACCGATCACTTCCCCATCTCAATAGACAGTTGTAAGAATCGCACACATGACCAAAGCACTACACCACCATCTGACCTCGGAAGACTGAATAATGGCCTCAAAGCACTTCACCCATGGTCACATGAACAATCTCATTGAGGCACCACCTTGTGTGCACTTCGATATCAAGGTTTTATGAAACTGTTCTGTTTCGTTTCTGTGTTTCGTTTGTGCGTTTTTGCTACTTGTTTTACAACTACCCCGCGTATCGTAACTAGTTTCTCTCAACTTTTGCGTCTATTTATAGACGCTGGGCGCGCATACAGGTCAATCTGGTTCATAGACGATACTGCAGTGCAGACCCGGGCCGGTAGCCACTGAGTTGAGACAAGTCCATAGTATTGGTCCTGATGCATGCCTGATGATACAGATCAGTATGGTTTTTTAAGGCTAAGGTTTCATGACCTACTTCGTTAAATACCACGTTACTGTTTATTTTCGATTTTTTTCTCGGACGAAATTGTGTTTTTTGTCAGGATCATTGATAATCAATTGTGTAATGATAGGCGACTTGAATTGCGGAGAAAGGAATTATATATTGTGGATTTGTGATATCTTGTACTGAGTTAACTTTCGTGAAGTTGTGTAGATCACTATCGCTGTGGACACTGTACTTGTACTAGCATTCTCCTTAGTATTACCTGTGTCTGTGATCTTGACTTCAACGGCCCACATCAAGATATTGGATCGTGGCGCAATTTGGAAATGAATCCAAGATATTTCGGTGAGTAGGTTTTAAGTTTTGAATTCGTAGAGCGATAGTATAAAGCTCAACAAGCTCTAAAGGCTCTACGCCGTTCATTTTTACTCTAAAATTTGCCATAAAAATTGAATTTGATAATTTCCAATTGCGTACATGTAAGGTAAAATGGGGTAATTGTAGCCCCTTTTTGGCTCGCCGTAGGGGAGTCTATACAACACCGCAGTGTCCGTCGTCCGTCGTCCGTCGTCCGTCGTCGTCGGCCGTCGTCGTCGGCCGTCGTCGTCGTCGTCGTCCGTCGTCGTCGTCCGTCGTCGTCGTCGTCGTCGTCGTATCCTGTTTCAAAAACAGTGGCACGTTTCTTAACCGCTGGGGCTATGAACTTGAGACTTTGTACACAGGACACCCCCTCCCCCCCTCACCCACCCAGGTCAGGTGACCTCTGACAATGAATTTCGGTCCTATCTTATTCTTGACTTGGCCACCAGGGGGCCAGAAGTGGAAACCTAGAAAGTGTGATATCTCTCTGATGAGTGACTCGTTTTCGATAACATTTTTATGGTAGGTTCTCCTAGTAAGGATACATCACATATCATACGGGTTTTTGATTTGACCTAATTTTCAAGGTCTCAGAAGTCAAATGGCGTAAATTGTCTGTTCGAGTGTAACTATGGCACATTTCTTAACCGATAAAGCTATGAACTTGAAATTCAAACTTGAAACTTTGGTTACGCAAGAGATTTCCTGACAGATTCACTAAAATTAGCCTGCATCTTGTAGTGGCACCTCTTCCAATTTTACAGCCTGCAATTTAGGGCACTTAATCTAAAACAATGCTTCTGAGAGACAATGCAAGACTCGTGGTCAGGGGCTACAAATACGTTGGGGTATTTGTAGCAACATTCTCCACACTCAATACTGATCACCTGAACCAAGTTTCAAATTGCTCTGCAAGTGTGGAAAATTCAGACTTGTGAAAAGTCCGATCCCAACTTTTTTTGTGCATGTGGCTGATTTGTTTACTTCTTATAGCCAAAGCTCTTACATAACATGTTCCATAATCCAAAACTATGTTGTGATACTCAAGAATCACCTCTTTCATATCCATGCTTGGGTTGGCTGAATAATTCCATGGTTACCGGAATATGAATCAAAAACATTGCCAGGGGCTACAATTAGACCGGGGCTACAAAAACTCCATTTTACCTTATATACGTACTAAAATTTAAAAAAAATTACATTGTCGTTGTCTAGACAAATATATGATTACTATTGATACCAAGTTTCGGCGAAAATACATGCATAATTACTGCAGTACGGCATTGTGTATGACTACAGTACGGCATGTGTATGACTGCATTACTATTTCCTGACTCACGACTTGTAATACGAAGGGCGTACCCCTATTTAAAGACGAGTTGAGCACGTGGTCCATGGGCGATTTTATAACAATGAAGTGTTGATTTAAAAGTACAGGTCCGAGTCCTTTTTGGTTCAAAATTAGATTAGAGAAACAACTTTAAAGAAATCCGTTCTGGACTTCTCAAATAAAGTCTCAGTGCAGTGTATTTCTAAAAGAGAATCCACATTCCGTGATGCAATGATTGCCTTTTTTACAATCGAAAAAGTTGAATAGTGCAGCATCTAATTTATTGCACTGTGTCAAACCTAGACGTGCTAACGGAACCGCCGATACGCGGCATCAGAACACAGCCAGTGCTTTGGTATGCTTCGTAATGTAGGTGATTTGGTGATGTTTGTTCACGATAATGTTGTAAACTCTTTCACCAGTCTCCCCATTCACTCATTACAGAGGCTGGTAGCCTACTTGACGGCATTTCACTCGTCATGAACTAGATTTGGGGGCGTCGGCTTCCGGTGCCAGGTCACATGTTTTTCACGAAGATGGGTAACCTCGAGCCAATTGAAAAACCAGGAATACCAGAGTGCTCAGTATTGACAGTGCATCCACTGTATGCTCTGAAAATGTACGGCTCGCATCGGGTAATCAACGAGGCCTCCTCGAGCCTCCACTGCGCGTCGGATAGGGTCGAGGTTACCTGGACTATATGTCGACACGATTGTTTCATTGTTGATAGTGACTTTTTTTTCACCAGGCGGGGGAAGTCACTGCTGGCCAAAACAAAGATAAAATCGATACCCCAAGAATAATGTTTTTATCGTCTTTAAAATGATACCATGTAGCAAATATACAATCATAGCTAAATCGTGAATCAACAACTAAAGTGTACCCACTGACCAATATTGCCTTTCAAGCTATGCAACAAGATATCATTTAAGTTTTATTTGCATTGTCTCGAAGATCGGTATTGAAAAACATCAGTTCTTTGAACATTTATAAGGTTTAGAAAATCTGAACGAAATTTCTCTGTGACTACAAGTCTAACTCTTTTTGCAAAGGCTGTAATGTTTTCGAGCGCAGTGTCTGTCATGCATCTTCGTCTGCTGTCGTCTGTCGTCTGTTCGTCGTCGTCCGTGGTCCGTGGTCCGTGTCGTCCGTGGTCCGTGGTCCGTGTCGTCCGTCGTCGTCCGTCGTCGTTCCAATTTCAAAAGCGTCCGCGTTTACAAAATATATTTTTGCAAATTGTAAATTTTTTTACCGCAAAAAATGTGTAAAATGATTAACCACAAGGCAATCGATAAAAAATTACGAATTAGCAGCCACCCAAATGTCAACAATAATAACTAACAGAAACAAAAAACGAAATCATTAATCTTTTTTTGCGTATTTTCTGCAACTTTTTAAAACTTCTCAAAAGAAATTGATGGACAATTTATTTCCCAAATTTTCAACAACACATAATGACAATTATGAATATATTGTAGTATGCCACAGTCTGGATGACTCACTTGAGAAAAATCATTATAGTTTTAAATGTCATCCGCTCAATGTTTGAAAACTACAGTCGATACCAACACCAACCTTTTAAAGGACGTGTACCAATAGTGCTGCCAATGCATGAACCTGGTCCACAAGATTAATCTTTTCCCAAATAATCAAGCAACTTTTTTAATCAACTTTTAAATGATGATTATAATTATTATGACAATGATAGTGATGATGACAATGATAATAATAAAGATAGTGGTGATGATAATGATGATAATAATGATAATAATGCTAATAATATCGAATAAATACCGATAAAAATTTAATACAGCCACATTTTCAGCTTTTTTCACTTTCACCTATGTCGCATTTTACCAGTCTGTTGGTTTCTTTAATTAGACTAAGATCTGAAAAACTGAGCCTTAGATATGAAAACAAGAAGGAAATGTCAGAATCCAAACTCATTATTCATGAATTTCGAATTCTATTAATGTTTACAAAAGAAATTGATATAAAATGAGTGGACCAAAAACATTTGAACTATCATTTGTCTGGAAGTAATAATTTGAAATGATAAAAATATTGAAACCTTGCACAAAGTATGAAGATAATTAGTCGCCAAAAAGCCTGACACTCTGTTGTAAGTTAAAACTAAATACTGGAATTAATGATAAATTTGAAATAATGTATTTTGCTATCTTTGCAAAACTTTTCAACTCCATGTTTTTTTAAAGATTTCATTTTCATTTTGCCACCATCAATAGTAGCATGTTACCAGAATTATAAAAACACAGTCATAAATACAAATCTATCATTAAAGTCTCAATGATGAAATATATAAAAAAGAAAACGATCATCTGTCTAATATTCGAATTAAATAGCTGCAGAAATTTATTTTTCGAAGATAACCAACATCTGTCCCATTTTGATTTTTAAACAACAGTGATCTGGTTAACGTGCAGTGAAATCGATGCAAGAAATGCCCTTTATGATAAGAGAAGGGAGGCATAATTGATTTTATGAAGCTCAGCCGGATGTCTCGCGCATGTTTTTAGTATCCTAATTGAGGCGGGGCGCAATGACGCATTCAGTTACGTACAGTATTATTTTTAGTGTAGTTATTTCGTGTGATAGATAGCTCTAGTCTATTCTTTCCATCCTTGGCTAATTCTCGTAGTGCCCCATTTGGTATTTTCCTACAAATATTGCACTTTAATGCATACCGCGTGACTGTGCCGAAAGTAGTGCTGTAGATATCATAATTGTGTATTGTGACAATGGCGGCGTCCAATGTCCCGATAAAAGTTGCCATCATCGGTCATAGCAAGTATGGATTTAAGAATCCAATCCTGGTCATAGCTATGTTCGCCGACTCAGGGATTTCTCTCAGCCGTCCCTCCCCGATTTTGCGTCTATTACGCCAACCCAGCCTTGGCCCAACTTAATAGATTTAGACAACTGTGTCATTAGTTGGTACTTTATTGATGGGGCGCCGTGGAGATTGCGAGGTCGTCCTAGGCTATCGGACGAAGGCTGCAGCTTCGAGCCGGACGTCATCTTTCTCCAAATCGGTCTCAGCGATTTGGATAGTCACGAGTCTGACTTACGCCATTTCAGAGTTGTTTGTTTGTATGTTTAGGTGATTTAGAGGCATGTCGTGCATGCCTATACGTAGGACAGCTCGTATCTCGTCGCGTTACTTGGCTTATTCCCTAGAGGACTAGAAACTAATCGCTTCCTCAAGGATTTCTGCAACCCAAACGGGCCAGTTATTTTCTGTCAACACAAAGGCCTAACCTAGCCCGAACAGAATGTATATGGCACGGACATGGTGCCTTTAAACAGCTTGGGCAATCTCAAGCTGTATCGCAGTATTCGGGCTGCTGTCCGCTCCGCGGTGATTGCTCGCCAGGATTAGGGTATATCTCGGAATGTAGTTTTTGCGCCTCGGGCGCCAGCTCTGCATAATAGGTATTGTGTGTTTGTACACAAAGGTTCAGATGAATTTTTCTGCTTCGCCAGTCAATCTTCTAAACCGTCCCTTATATTTTTGACAAAGATTCTGAGGCCAACAGGCCAAATTAGAAATCTCAACAGTGCTCTAAGATAACTTCTCAAGAAATCGTACTTGAAATTATTCATTATTATTATTTTCAGGGTCATACGAACTGAGAGATGCACGTACCATCGTAGGCGGGCCCATTCAGTAGGAGGGACACAGTCATGTCATTGTTTGGTTATCCACCTGATCTCTGTGTTCCGTTTGTACCACCGTACTTTAAGGATGCGCCAGCCTCGTCTCAAGTCGCAATTCCTGACGCACGATTTGATTGTCGCCACGTTTTTCAATGTCTTGACGAACTCGCAAAATCGCAGCATTCGGTCGCCGCCAAAGAAGAAACGTTGGCCGGAGCGATCAACCGCCCAAATATCGCGAGATCTCACAGGGAGGCGCGTGGTTTTACCATGCGGATGCCGCGCAGGCATTTGCAGTCGACAGCATCAAGACATTTCTACTCAGTCTGAAAAAAATAGAAAATAACGAATTAGCAGCCACCCAAAGTAAATAACAATAACTAACAGAAACAAAAAACGAAATCATTGATCTTTTTTGGCGTATTTTCTGCAACTTTTTTCAGTTTTTCAAAATATATTGATGGACAATTTATTTTCCAACCTTTAAACAATACATAATGACAATTATAAATATATTGTAGTATGCAACAGTCTGGATGACTCACTTGAGAAAAATCATTATAGTTTTAAATGTCATCCGCTCAATGTTTGAAAACTACAGTCGATACCAACACCAACCTTTTAAAGGACGTGTACCAATAGTGCTGCCAATGCATGAACCTGGTCCACAAGATTAATCTTTTCCCAAATAATCAAGCAACTTTTTTAATCAACTTTTAAATGATGATAATAATTATTATGACAATGATAGTGATGATGACAATGATAATAATAAAGATAGTGGTGATGATAATGATGAGAGTAATGATAATAATGCTAATAATATCGAATAAATACCGATAAAAATTTAATACAGCCACATTTTCAGCTTTTTTCACTTTCACCTATGTCGCAGTTTACCAGTCTGTTGATTCTTTAATTAGACTAAGATCTGAAAAACTGAGCCTTAGATATGAAAACAAGAAGGAAAGGTCAGAATCCAAACTCATTATTCATGAATTTCGAATTCTATTAATGTTTACAAAAAAAATTGATATAAAATGAGTGGACCAAAAACATTTGAACTATCATTTATCTGGAAGTAATACATGTAATTTGAAATGATAAAAATATTGAAACCTTGCACAAAGTATGAAGATAATTAGTCGCCAAAATACCTAACACTCTATTTTAAGTTAAAACTAAATTCTTGAATTAATGATACATTTGAAATAATGTATTTTTTGATACTTTGCAAAACTTCTCAACACCATGTTTTTTTTTTAAATTTCATTTTCATTTTGCCACCATCAATAGTAGCATGTTACCAGAATTATAAAAACACAGTCATAAATACAAATCTATCATTAAAGTCTCAATGATGAAATATATAAAAAAGAAAACGATCATCTGTCTAATATTCGAATTAAATAGCTGCAGAAATTTATTTTTCGAAGATAACCAACATCTGTCCCATTTTGATTTTTAAACAACAGTGATCGTAGATAACGTGCAATGAAATCGATGCAAGAAATGCCTTTTATGATAACAAAAGGGAGGCATAAGTGATTGTATGACGCTCAGCCGGATGTCTCGCGCATGTTTTTAGTATCCTAATTGAGGCGGGGCGCAATGACGCATTCAGTTACGTACAGTATTATTTTTAGTATGGTTAGTTCGTGTGATAGATAGCTCTAGTCTATTCTTTCCATCCTTGGCTAATTCTCGTAGTGCCCCATTAGGTATTTTCCTACAAATATTGCACTTTAAGCATACCGCGTGACTGTGCCGCAAGTAGTACTGTAGATATCATCATTGTGTATTGTGACAATGGCGGCGTCCAATGTCCCGATAAAAGTTGCCATCATCGGTCATAGCAAGTATTGATTAAAGAATCCAAACCTGGTCATAGCTTTGTTCGCCGACTCAGGGATTTCTCTCAGCCGTCCCTCCCCGATTTTGCGTCTATTGCGCCAACCCAGCCTAGGCCCAACTTAATAGATTTAGACAACTGTGTCATTAGTTGGTACTTTATTGATGGGGCGCCGTGGAGATTGCGAGGTCGTCCTAGGCTATCGGACGAAGGCTGCAGCTTCGAGCCGGACGTCATCTTTCTCCAAATCGGTCTCAGCGATTTGGATAGTCACGAGTCTGACTTACGCCATTTCAGAGTTGTTTGTTTGTATGTTTAGGTGATTTAGAGGCATGTCGTGCATGCCTATACGTAGGACAGCTCATATCTCGTCGCGTTACTAGGCTTATTCCCTAGAGGACTAGAAACTAATCGCTTCCTCAAGGATTTCTGCAACCCAAACGGGCCAGTTATTTTCTGGCAACACAAAGGTCTAACCTAGCCCGAACAGAATGTATATGGCACGGACATGGTGCCTTTAAACAGCTTGGGCAATCTCAAGCTGTATCGCAGTGTTCGGGCTGCTGTCCGCTCCGCGGTGATTGCTCGGCAGGATTAGGGTGTATCTTGGAATATATTTTTTTGCGTCTCAGGCGCTAGCTCTACATACATTTATTTGGGATTGTGCGTTTGTACGCAAAGGTTCAGATGGATTTTTCTGCTTCGCCAGTCAGTCTTCTATACCGTCCCTTATATTTTTGACAAAGATTCTGAGGGCCAACAGGCCAAATTAGCAAGATAACTTCTCATGAAATCGTATTTGAAATTATTTATGATTATTAATTTCAGGGTCATACGAACTGTTTATAGATGCCCGTGCCATCGCCATAGACTGCCCAAATATCACGAGATCTCACAGGGAGGCGCGTTGTTTTACCAGGCTGGATGTCTCGCGCATGTTTTTAGTATCCTAATTGAGGCGGGGCGCAATGACGCATTCAGTTACGTACAGTATTATTTTTAGTATAGTTAGTTCGTGTGATAGATAGCTCTAGTCTATTCTTTCCATCCTTGGCTAATTCTCGTAGTGCCCCATTAGTCATCTTTCTCCAAATCGGCCTCAGCGATTTGGATAGTCACGAGTCTGACTTACGCCATTTCAGAGTTGTTTGTTTGTATGTTTAGGTGATTTAGAGGCATGTCGTGCATGCCTATACGTAGGACAGCTCGTATCTCGTCGCGTTACTAGGCTTATTCCCTTAGAGGACTAGAAACTAATCGCTTCCTCAAGGATTTCTGCAACCCAAACGGGCCAGTTATTTTCTGGCAGCACAAAGGCCTAACCTAGCCCGAACAGAATGTATATGGCACGGACATGGTGCCTTTAAACAGCTTGGGCAATCTCAAGCTGTATCGCAGTGTTCGGGCTGCTGTCCGCTCCGCGGTGATTGCTCGCCAGGATTAGGGTGTATCTTGGAATATAATTTTTTGCGTCTCAGGCGCTAGCTCTACATATTTGGGATTGTGCGTTTGTACACAAAGGTTCAGATGGATTTTTCTGCTTCGCCAGTCAGTCTTCTATACCGTCCCTTATATTTTTGATTCTGAGGGCTAACAGGCCAAATTAGCAAGATAACTTCTCATGAAATCGTACTTGAAATTATTTATGATTATTAATTTCAGGGTCATACGAACTGTTTATAGATACCCGTACCATCGCCATAGACTGCCCAAATATCACGAGCTCTCACAGGGAGTTGTTTTACCAGACTGGATGCGGCGCAGGCATTTGCTGTCGAAGGCATCAAGACGTTTCTACTCAGTCTGATAAGAGACCTATGTCTCTGCGGCATACAGTAGCGTGGAAATTTTCAACAATGAGTTTAAGGGCATTATAACTATTCGGAGTTCTTAACAAATCACTATGAACGCTAGATCTCGGAAAGCGTTGAAAACGTCTCACGAAAATGCACAGGATCGGTCAAACATCGAAATCTATTTAACCCCGTCACAGCACATACATGTATTTCCTTGTTTATATTACACACTATTTGATCTCATTGACACAAAAAGACGTTATAAATGGTTTTGGGAAATATTCTGGCAAGCCAGGAGCTATAACGGATGGAAATTATATATCTTTGATATCATCTGCTAGTTCGGTTCCGATAGACAATGTTTCTGCAGTTTTACGCCCAATTGATGACAACAGATGTCGCCCTTCAATAAACCGAATTTACAGGATGCAAAGTGTTCAATTTAAACTATAAGGTAACACAAATAGGCAATGTACATCTCGTCGACTCCGGCCTCCTTATAGTCCAGAACATATTTGAAATCTCCCAGTCAGTTATCAGAGTTATCCTTGTTAACATCGAGTACATCTCCAAGTACTCACTATCATTGTTGTAAAGAGGCCATGTGGATTTTATTCAGCCTTTAGTGCTATTTTATCTTACTTTAAAATGTTGCTTTATTGGCAATATCTAAAGAAATATAACGAATATAGAGCTTATACTATAGGGAATTTAGAACTCCATCTCGAGATGCACATTAAATCACAGAAGTTAGGTTCAAGCATGTCAGGTTTTATCTATTTATCTATGAAAATTACAACATGATATATCTTTTATGGCATGTGTATTTTCGGTAATAAAGAGTTCTTTGTTCTTAAGATCAGCGGTGATTCCGCAAAGAGCTAGGACGCATGCGCATTGACACCATTTCTGCCTTTTTCTCGGTGGCCATTTATATCTATCTACCCCGGTTACATGCGTTTTTCAAACAGGCCGAAGTATTCCTAGTAGCGAATCAAAATCAAGTGTTAGCCACTTGTTACATAAAGATATTGTGGCAGACGAATAGTAATGCTCAAAGTCTAATAGGATTATATTACTCTAATTCAGTACTTGATGCGCCAAACGTATCCACAGGTTCAAAACGGTATGATCTTCTGACCAAAGACTCCATTTGTCTCTGCTCCTCCGCATTTAGGCCCGCTATTTCTTTTTCGTCCTCCAACTTCTCAATTCTCTCGCGGCAGAACGGGAACTCGAAGAACAAGACGTCATATCCGGAACAGGAATTCTTTTTCATTCCTCTGTAGTAGGCAGTACTACTGATACAGGAGATGATCAGTAGGATATAGGGGACGAGGGTTATAAACATGGTGACACCAGCCACAATTTGGAGAGCGGTGCTATTCCCGAGACGTGTACACGTATCGTCCCGAAAGTAATCAATAACCAAGAAGATGTCGAAGATGGCGATAATCAAAGAGGCGATCCCCGTCAGCAAATAGACATACCGGAGATTTGGAAGCACTTTGAAGATGTCCTTCCTCCATTTGTGCGTGACTATGGTGACGAGGAAGAGTCCGGCCATGTTGGCCAGGGCGGTGATCCACGCTAGGACGGAGAATACGAACAGAAATGGAAGGTCCATCGGGAATGGCGGATCGCCATCTGTCTGATTGAAGCAGTTCCGTTCTAGATCCGACCAATCTGTCTGCGCCCATGCGACTGCCTCAGCTGCCAGTAACCCTGTTGAAGCGAGCATCAACACCAACCAGATGACGCAGTTTACCAGAGCGTAATGCTTATGACTAGTGGAGATGCTTTTCAATTCATCAACGATGCGGCGACTCTCCAAGTAAGATTTATCCGACTCGCCCATGATGTTGTCATCGCGAACGAAGATACCATGCATCTTGTGGTTCTGGCCGTCATAGTCTACCGCCTTGGCTATCTTGATCACGTTCTTTCCGACCTTTTCTTTTGTCCATTCATTGGCATCGGTTCCTTGGATGTACGTGTGCAGCGTCTCCTTCATATGGGTAACTTTGATCGGGTAGGAGGCAAGGATACCGTCACCAAGCGTATCCTGAACGTCTACGGCATCTCTCAAAATCTGAAATGCATAATATTTCAAACAATTATACATTATCTGATCTTCTCCGAACCATTTCTCAAAATCGGGAGCAGGGGACAATTTCCTTTTTTCCTTTTTGTTTGCCCTCAATGCCACCCTTGATGGTCACCAAATTCTAGAAAAAAGAATATGAGCCAGTAACTACTCTCGTCATTCACAAGCTAGTAAATATTATTTTTTCCAGCCTCTTTTCAGTCAGTTGATCTGAAATTTGCGGATGCACCAAAAACCTTTTCGATTTCATATGCAGCATCACCACACATATTTAGAATAGGTTTTACTTGAGGGCGATAAGGCACATAGACCTTGTGGACTAAAGAGAAAACTTGTCACCCTGTCCGTAATGGCTCATATCCGTATGTGCGCCGTGTAAAGTGGAAAACGCTTCACGCAGGGATTACTTGTGAAATGGAGGATAGATGACAGTATTACCTTGATCGCCCTGTAGCATACACCTTTATAGTTGACAGCCGACACCTTATTCATCAGTTCCTTCTCATTCTTGGTGAACGACAGCTTCCAGAAGTCATGAGCCGGGATGAACTGGCACTGAAGCTGATCCTGGTCACGGAGAAACTGCGCATAGGAGCGCAATTTAACTTCGTGGAAGAACGAAGACTTTGGGCTAACATTGTAAGCCATAGTCAGGTCGACCTTAACATTCCGATGTGTTTGTGGCTTGGTCCCATTCCTCTGATTCTCATACGGAATCTTCAGGACGAATTTGACTGCTGGGCCAGCTTTCTTTGTCATAATCGATTTGTCTGTTCTGAATAGATCCTTCAAGATTTCATCAATGGAGGATTTAAAGGCATCATGTTGATCTTTTGCGAGGATTTCCTCATGCTTACCACTTTCGGTTTCGTAAAGTTTGAAGAACGTCTTTGATTCCAAGTTACTCTGCTTAGCTTTAATCTTGCTCATTTGTGCAACCTGCGCATCATAGTTGTTCAATGGCATTATATACTGAAAGTCGAATTCGTGGGGATCTCCGACCTTCGTGTTCTCGTAGAAGCTTCCACATTCAACAATTTCACCCTCGCTAAACTGGGTATGCTGTAATCCCTGTTTAATCATATCAATGCACTTGATCACAGTTTCTGCAACACTACATCGGTCATCGTTTCTCACCCTTTTCTTCCTGTCCATGTACAGCAGGTACTGTGAGAGGTATTTCTCTTCGGATGGAGAAAATTTGACACCAGCCATATGCTTCTTCTCTAGGTCGACGTACTCACTTTCTAAAAGTGGGGACACATTTTGTGGGAACCATTCCACTTGGGGTGGCTTTTCAGATTCACCATTTACTGGTTGGCCACCTGCAGGGATTTCCTCGTCATGTTGTTGTTGTTCCTGGTCGGTGTTATTGTCCTCCTTGGCCGCGCGATTCTGTTCACCGCCATGCATCTCCGGATCACCCACGGCCTCTTGGTCTATAAGGCATTGGGCGATATCTTTATCTTGATCCGCCATACGTTTGAGTTACTCCTGCGTCAATCTGACAGTATTTCCCTGAAGAAAAAAACCCCTCAAGTCGATGAAAAGGTTTGAAACCAATACGGGTAATAAAGCCAATTTGTAGTGGAGCATGAGGTTCCTAGCTAGTTTTTCACCACATTTCGCCAGTTTTACCCTGATCAGAGGGATAACTTTTCCAGATTATTTTGTTATCTTTGCTATATAAAAGCCAGCGCCAAAAAATGCAGCACCGCCGCCTATACTGTCCATTACCCTATTAGTACCATAGATGTACGCATTACTAAGACCTTGAATATGACCAATGCAGTCACTATTATTCGCAGTAGGTAGTACAGTTTACAGTTCTGTTAAAAATTAAAAGGTTTTTAAACATGAAAATTAAAAAATCAATCAATGTCGCACAAAAAAATGAAAGTACATGTACCTGGATAGATATTCCGTGTGTTATTTTGCGGAGTGCTCTCAAAGAATGACCTGCAAGTATGCCTACATCCCTCCTACTGACCCGCACTACATGTATTACGAAAAATGGGGTCATCCAGGAAGTTTTGTATCCTGAGTGCATTTTTATGTTTGTGTCGCAGTCTATAAATTAATGCCGTACAAAATGATTAACGCATGTACGCGCGCGCATACGCGCATGTAGATAAATTTTATACATGATTGTCTAGCTTTACACGAAAATGGGGTCGAGGCATTTCATATCATAATAATAGATTCGTCCCACATGGTTATCTTTCGCCATTGCTGGGTTAAGTGTGTCAACTGTGATAAAAATAAAACCACGTAGGAAATAGAGTGCAAGAAATATGACATCTATTTTTTTTCTGACTTGTCTTTCTGACTTGTCTTTTCGAGTTAGTCATTACTTGCCGGAGGGTGGGAGGGGGGGGGGGTGAACTCCTACGGTTATGCAGGCAATGAAACCTCATGATTATGATTGTTACCGGTCCAAATACCTTGGATGGGATTACCCCTGGGCGCTTTTCGACTCACAATTTCGCCTGTGGCACTTTGTGAAAATACGAAAATGCCTGCCAAACAGTGTTCACTTTTTTGTGCGGCTTGTCTCTTTCGGCCCATTTTTCTTCAGAAAATTAGAGGATTTAGCATAGGTATATCATCATGAATACAGTACTACGAATTGAATTGAATTGAATAGAATTGAAAATGACCACTTTTGATAAGACATATATAGTTGACTTTTCTTCGTGTAAAGCTTACAAAAATATACTCCACCTTTGTGAAAACGTCAATGTTATTACATAAGACTCCAGACCCAAACAAATAACAAAAGACCGATTTGGCCGTGTTAAGGATTATAGTAGAGATAGTCATATCAAAGTATTACCAATAGCTTTGCCTGATTCCGTTCCACAAATTACCTGGCCTGTTGTATTCTTTTTATTAATCATGCAGGTTTACTTGTCTAGATATCACGTGGAACGGTTTTGTTTGTTTCAACTTTCACGGAATTAGTGACTGGTCTGAACAACCAGTATATATACAGTGATCCACAAGGACTTCGGAAATCATCTGAGAACTGATCCGAGTCGTCTCCAAAATTATTGATGTTCCTAACTTTCAACTTGGCCATAGCCGCATTTCATCTACTCCGTTTCTTTCTAATGAAACAGATTGGGGCTGGCGTTGTCACTCCGTTTTGGCTGCCTGGATTTGGGAGATTGTGAGCAGACTTGGTGGTGGAAGACTTTATAGTTTATAATACTTTATAATTAGTTTGAAGGAAGGATCTTCATAAGGCTAAATACTAGATCAGGAGACTGTGGACTACTCCACTTGTGGACCAGGGAATTTTCTGACGTTTTTCATTTGTCATTCGAGCTATAGAGTTATGAACAATCCATCTGGTGGTGTAATGAGGAAGGGCGGTGGTTGGTTGAAACCAGGAGCACATGAAAACCTGCATGATTCAAAAGTTTGGTTGGAGAACAAAAGGTTGCAGCATGAGCTAAACAATACGAAGAAGGATCTACAGACAGAGTTTAATGCAACTTTGAAGAAACTGAAACATGAGAGATTGGCATTTCAGACGGCCCCGCTCAGACCGCGCACGAAGAATCCGGCTGTCGTCGTTGGGACCCCGATGTCAGATCAAAACAGGCGGCGGTCCTTGTCGAATCCAGAGAAACCAACCAGTCAGCACAGTCAAGACAATGATGACAATATTGCAATCCCTGATACCCTAAACTTCAGGACTAACACGGCAGATCGTTCAGGATCTACTTCAGACAGCGGTCGAACAACGAAACTTGTTTCCCCTCTTCTTTCCAGACGGACACAGTCGAATCTTCTGACTGTTTTATATCGCCCATGCTCCCTAACCGACGTCAGGCAACCCGCAGTGACTGCGAATGAAGCACCCCGGCCATTTCGTTTTGAGGAAAGCAACAGTTGCGACGGTAAATTGCCGAAGCTCGCGTTGGCCATGAGGCGAGCAAATCAGTACCGAGGAGAATTGGATAAGGATTTACGTTCGGCTGTGCTCGGTCGAAGACGGATGTCCAGATCCATGGACTCTTTGGGTGAGCTGGAGGTTGATAATTTGTCACTGCAGTCTTTTGGTGACGGGACCCCTCCAGAAGAGCACCGTGGGCGGCGCAGGAGTATCACCATTGACGGAGCCGATGGTCTTTTCGAGGCTATTGCGAGGCGGGACAGGGTTACCAACAACACTGGTTCGAAGGAATTTCATGTATCACGGAGGAGAAAAGAAGCTGTTTCTACGATGGACTCTCATCTAGCCGAACGTATGTCAAGGGCAATGAAGAAGAACTCAGTTCATTCTTCACTCGAAATGGGGACTCGTTTCGATGCAAGGGTTGCTGAAATTCGTGACACATTCTAAACGGAGTCGCAAGGCCAGCTCCGTTCGTTCGAAAATTTGAAACTGAACTGGAACTTGAAGATCTCCAACTGAGAAAATTAGTATTGTCCTGGGATCGATTGTCAGGGAACAAAGGATTCTAGCTGATGATTCTAGTTCAGCTGATGCTGAACCAACGGACAATGTCAATCATGACACTTTAATCGTCACACTGCCAAGGGGTTTACTCATAGTTATTAGTGGTGCACGGCCTGTGAGACCACTGCGCTACGTAACGAAACCATATGGTGCCAATCCACTTCGATCCAATCTGTACGGGACATCCAGCATGAAGTGTCCTTGCATCCGAAGTACCATTACGGTGCATGTTCCACCAAAAAGCGGCGCTTCCTTTCACAGCTGGCACACGTGCTTCAGCAGTAGGAAACGCAGTTGCACCGCCTATATGAACGTCTTCGAGGTAAAATAGCAGAGTTGCGTATCGGTCATCGTCAAGTAAGGTATCCCATGCGATATGATGGTCTGGTGGATAGAAAAAGTCATGATGGGGTGTGTAAAAGCCTCCTGGACCGTAGTTTACAACTTGCATGTCCTCGTTATAAGGATGATCTGCCACAGAATTGAGCTCAGTCCCGAGGCCAGTGATCTCCTCAACCCGGCGGTAAACCTTTTCCATTGTCGAATCTTTGATATTAAACCAGGCATGTCGACTAACGCGCATGTCGCTCGTGTCAATACCGTCCTCAGCCATTGTGGTTATCTTTGATCGCTTCAGATGTTGCTTCGAGAATTCTTTAATCCGATCTATCTCGTCCTTGTATATTATGTCGTGGTAAATTAGCATCTCTGGCGTCAGGTTGATCAATTCTACCTTCGTCGGCCGATAGGGTATGGCCGATCTCCTAAAATAACATTTAAGTTCCTTCACCTCAGCAGGCGGCTTTTCGAGATCTCCCCTGCACAATGCCTCGTATTTGGTATCTGACTTAGCACTCTTATCCGTCAAGGCCAGTGACTGGAGAGCGCCTGCCTTCTCCTTTAGAGAAGCCAAGTAATTCGTAGCAGCGACATTGGCCGGATCGAACGCTACTAGTTCTTTAGCTACCCTAACAGCCGTTTCATAATCGCCGAACTTTTCATGAATCTCCGCCATCTGTCGATGGAATCTATACAAATATATGAAGGCATATCGAAAGTCATCCCCATCCCTTATTATCTGAGCAGTTTCGTTTAACCACAGTATCGCTTTCTTTGGCTTCCATTTCTCCAAAGCAACCATGGCGATTTCATGCAGCTCGTCGACAGTTAGGGGATCCGTTTTCGTCCCATTCAGAGTCCCAGTGGCTAATTCCTTGAAGTCAAGTAGGTAGGTCACTTGGAGGCGAATCAGGCTTAAAGACACTCCGACTAAGTCTTCTCTGCGTGGCCATAGTCGGTCCTCGTCGAAAGTTGTCTTCAGCTTTTCGTAAATATTGGAGATTGTTGCGTCTTGTGCCTTGATTAATGGGAGCGTGCGTTTTACCCATTCCACGGCACACCTTCGTATGAAGTGATAGATGTTGATGGGATGTTTCAGATATGTTTCCACGTGCTCTTCGTCCTTGAATTGCTCGAAAAACCTCTTAGTATCGTTGATGAACATCCGGAATTGCGTGACTCCGTACGTATCATTCCCTGGGCTCACCTGCTGCAGAGAGTCATAGATCTCGGACATCATCTTCGCTTCGTGTCGGAACGATTCGGTGATTGACTGAATTGATGAAAATGTCTCCGCATCAGACACAGAAATATGGACAATTACTAGACAAAAGGTCAACCACGAGCAAACGGGAAGATGCATTTTGAGGGGTTGAACCATCCTGCATGTATTACCAGAATGTCTCTTCTGCCGGCGTGTATGAGGAACGGTAAATGAAGATAGTCTACAACAGGTTTTACAATATGCTGCATGCACGGTTCATTCCATATTCCAAAAGAGACACCCGCATTATTTTATGTGATCTATGTGTTGGCCAACTGGCTCGTTTTAGATACCCTGTCGTCATATGTTCGTAATTGTAATATGATCATAACCAGGTGTTTATGCAAAATGCGCTGTCACTGATGCAACGTATTCAAAGTTATGTACATTGATTCTGTTGCAGTCATTGTTAACAGTCTTGTCTGGAGATTAAAAAGTGTATAAATTGTTGATTCCATCGAAGTCATGTCTGCCATGAGAAAAGGAAACGCCAACAAAATCTAATGGTAACAGTTTTGCTTTATTTTGAAATACAACATACTTTTAACAAGCATGAACATTCAAAATGTACTATACGTATCATATATAAACACAGTGATTAATCATGTTCTATACATATACATGTATCTTACTGTCCGGTCCCCAGTCAAAGTGCACTGTTATTCACAGCAAATACACTATTTTCAGAGACACCTCATACAATTGACTATAAGTACATGTATTATTAAATGAATGCACTGGGACCAGCCTACATCTAATCAAATCTGATGATTATGTACATTGGTGTCACGTAATGACCAACAGCCAGTTATCAATAAATACGTGATATATTAGTATATAACCTTACTCTCGGTATTTTACATTATTTGAAACATAAAAGGGGTCTGTTTGTCACAAGAAAGGGACGTAATTTATTCTTTCAAAGAGCGGTGTATTGGAAGTTGCCTGATAACTCGGGAGACGCCCGTTTATTGATTGTAAACAAATATGTGTAAGTCAACTTAAAGTGTTTCACTGTGTATCAAACCATTAATGTTTTCGAGTATAAATGACCAAAATAATCATGTCCCAATTAATTTACTAATATAATAAATTACACACCGACATTGAGGCATACGTAACTATCGTCGTCAAATATTAGAAGTTGATGCAGGCGACAGTATATTTCATGAACAACGGTGAGGATAATACCCAAGGTTGCTTCACTTTGATAATGTTGCAGTGTATTTGCTCACTTTCAACCAAAATTATACTTTCCAAAAGTCTCATCTGTTCAAGTCTTTAACTTTTCCTAAAAAACAAAACCAACCGAAAACGTATATCTTGAATTAAACACATACTAATCAATCAGTCATTCACAAGAGGTTCCTGTAGTCTGATATCACTCACACCGCGAGGAAACGTAGAACAGACATTGCGTGGGGCGGGAGACGGACCCTCAGTCTCTGTCCGACATACAGGCTCATTCAAATAGAGTTCTAGGGGTCTTCAGGATGTGCACCATAACGGTAGGCCTATATTGCTGTATTCTAAGCAGCAACGCTCACACTCAGTTCCAGACAACACAACAAAATTGGTCCGTTATATTCGTATAACCCAAATGTTTGGGAGATATCACGCAGATGTCATATCCATTCAGACCCCAGACCACAGAAACACGCCTGAAAAAATGCTGAAAATGCCCTACATGATATCACTCTCGTTTAGGAGTTCAGCCTGAAGATCAGGTGAAACAATCCAGTGAAATATTCATTTTCTTATCACATTTTCTAATTGCGTGCATACAAGTGCGTTTTCTTGATATCGTGATATAACTTTTAATAGTCTAGAACACATCTACTATTTACAATTTTAATGAAACACTTTTTATAGTCGTTAATCAGGTCATACATTGTCAAAATGTCAGTTATTAACAGTTTATCTACAATGCAGGAGGTTGAATGTCCAACTTGGCAGAAACAATAGGTCTTTGATGATTAATTGCCATCTCCGATATCAGTACAGGAATTGCTCGACCCTCTTGAGGCCCCGTTCTGGTCCCAATCTTATATTCTAATATGATGACCCAAATGATAACGTCTGTCCCACTTGACTTATGGCTTAGGTTATCTGTATTGATAGCTACAAAAAAATTCACTTCAAACTTTAATAGATCGATGCCTTTATCGAAAAACAGTACTTGACCCGGTCTTTGTATCAACCGGAATATAGCGATCTGATATGCGTGGGAAAAGTATCAAGGCCGGAAAAAGGGTGAGAAATACCTTTTAAATCATATCACGTAGCATGTATTTTTTCATTCTGTTTCGACATTGACATGTTTTTCTTTTATTAAGTACTCAGAGGGTGCCATTTATTCATTATTGCCGGGTGCAGACAATTTCCTTTTGATATATGAATGTAAATTGTTTGATGAACACATGATTCCAACATAGGCCTGTTTTGATGTCTATAGTCTGATGTGTAGAAGTGGCTCGTGTCATAGCCACGACTGTATAATAGCATCCCGCGAAGTTACTATTTATAGCTCACAAGGTCATTTGCATAAGATATTGATGACGTTTTAGTCACGTGACAGTCGGACATCGACACTTATTTCTACGCATTTGAGCTTTTTTCAAAGTCAATTATCTTTGACCCTGCATTGTTTTTAGCAAGAATGATACCATAGAGTCAGAGAGAGAAATATTCAGAACAATTATGTAGTATTTCCAACACTCGGACATGTGCCAGATTGAATCTAACTGCCCTAGTTAGAAAGCCAGAATCCATTACGAAACTGCATGTTTGTCCGACATTGCCTGTAATTCAGCGTTGGGGAAATATAGGGCAGCAGCTGCAGTGACGTCATCTTCGCGGAATGCTATTATACCAAAATAACCCCCCCCCCCTTGCACCATTCACGCATTGCACATTCATTCACCATTTCAACAGTTCATTGATTGAACAAGATGCATTCACTGACAACACATTCCACCACACTACACACAAACCGAGACAGGACACAGTTCAGGCAGGCGGGAGGGGATCTGCTAAAGTTTTGCTAGTTTTGACCGGGCTCATGACTGTCATTGTTAGAAAGTGAGTGCCAATTTCATGGGTGGGAGTCAGTGCTCTGAAAACCAAGTCATGACAGTCATGATAGTCATGGCATCTATAGAACCATAATCCACCAGAATAAAATATGGCCGGACACTCTACTTCTACACACATGCCGGCAATTTGAAGATGTCTTTCTGGATTATCTCTTACTTGTATTTGGCCCTGTCGAGGTTCATCTGATATAGGCCAGAGATCAAGCTTGAGTCTGTAACAACACCGTACAATAGCAAAGTTCGTAACAAACGCTGTAATATACAGATAAATCGGTCCTCCTCTCTTTTTGACGTCCCTTGCTGAATCGAATTGTACTCACTTCAGAAAATGTAATTAGGAAGGGACGCTTCCACCTTAAAACACAGACGGAAGACATCACACCAGCGTCCTATGCAATATCTACAATCGATGTGGCCAGATATGTGCACGCATGTTTTGAGGTTTGCAGCTGGAGTCTCTGCATGCACCCCTCATTCACCATTTGGTGCAGCTAGCTGTGTGTTGACAGTGCTACCGTCACAATCTTTGTTCGTCCTATTCGAATTCATAGACTTCATAGGAATTCCCTGCAAATGAAAGGTACATGTATATTATAGTTAATAAAAAAACTCATAAAAACGACCCATTTGCGGGCTTTGTCTTCGACAAAATAGACCCAAAGTGATTTGAAATAGGTTCGTAACAGCTGCGGGTTGGTCCCAACAACATCCCCTCCAAATTTGAGAATTGTCCCTCCACCTCAGGCCTAACTGTCGCTTTCTTCTGGCCGCGAAAATGTATCCATTATTCTTGGAAATATTTGAAGGGTTGGTTGGTTAGTTGCTTGTTATATAGACAGATGTCCCTTTACTAGACTGCTAGAAGCAAGTAGGGATCCAGAGAGTACTATATTTAGTACCAGAGCCAGTTTTCAGCAAGTTTCTTGAGAGCAATTCTACTAGAAGAGAGAATATAGAAAAGATAATTATTCAATTTGAACAATTACTTAGCCAAATATGTGTAAACCGCCTGGTGACTAAATACTACTTGTAGTGGTACTGGTGGTGGTGGGATCATTATTTACATTTTTATGCTCGAATGTCCGTAGTTTTAGCCATCCCGGCCGGCGTTCTGGACAGCAGCCACAGAAGACTTTCACAAACGTATCCCGAAATACTCGACTCATCGTACAGTACAAGACGAAGTTTATCGAGTTGTTCAAAAGCGCCATAATATCCCAAAGATCTCCTAGTGGTAGGTAGACGTCTCTGTACCACTTTTCGTCAAAGCTGTTGAGTAACGTAATGATGCCTTGCGGAAGTTCAGTTATCAGGAAGAGTACGACGATCGCCAGCAGCATGCCTGTCGTTCGGTTGTGTTCCCGCGCTCGGTCAGAATCGTCCTTACGACCCTGAGATTTGAGTTTCTGACGCCGCTTATTGGCATTGTGCATTGCTAAGATTAACATGATGGTTAGGCAAGTCAGCAGAAAGCATGGAATAAGTTTGACAATTATTGCCTGCACCCAGTAGTTTATCTTTACAATGATATCATGTTCCGCAGCTAAAGCAGTTAGTTGTATTGTGTACACAGGGTCCGATGCGTTGAATATTCTTGAATGTCTTGAAAAATCTATATCGTTTGTCATAAAATTTGGAACACAGACTATCACGGTTGAGAAGCATACCAAGAAAATGGCCAGTTTGGCGCGCTGTAGAGTACACAGCTGTGATCCTCGTGTTGGGAAACAGATAAAAACATAACGGAAGATGGCAAGCGTGATGGTCAACCAGATGGCTATAGTGTGGCAGACAATAGTAAAACTGCTGTGAAACAATAGAAAACGAATCCAGTCAATACTCTTGGTTTCTGGGAAACTCAACATTGGATCCCGCAGGACGTAGAAATGAATGGACACTGGGAAGTATGACATCATTGTAAGCAGGTCGGCAACCGCTAGCCACATCAGAATCCAGTTCGTTGATGATATCATATTTTTTCGCGTCAACACAATGATATTCGCCAGGTTTGCGAATATTCCGAATGCACATACTATGGCGCTGAAGTAGCCATGATATTTCATGTATTCTTCACTGAAGCGTAATAAACCACTTGGCTTTTCGTAACTGAAGTTGCCGTCACCTTCCTGCAACGGGATGACGGTTGTGTTGAACACTTGCGGGTACTCAAACCCGCTCGAGTTGACATTACGGTAAATGACGGCTGCACTCATGGTTCCTGATTTTCGATAGAATGCAGGATATCTAAAAAATCACATTTGACACATAGACACTTTTCTATATCCCCCTTTATAAGTGGCACTAATGACGAAACGATGTCCACATTAATCTAGATACACATACGACTCTCCATGAAATAACACATTGCCATCTATAGTTAAAATGTGCTCTTCTAATTCACCCTAAATATTGTCATTTATGAGAAAGGCTGCTTTCAGTATTCAAATTTCGCTTGATTTGGAAGAGAAAGCCTGCTACTCTCCTTCCCTGTCTTGGATGTTCCTTTGTCAATGTAAAATGTCCCTGTAGAGGTCAAAGTTGGATGTTCCTTGTCTCCTTAAGGTGTTACTTATTTCCTTTTGTATGTCTTAAATTGTTCCCCTAAACTAATTGTTTTCAAGTTAGGTTTTCGACAACATCTGCTTGTTGTGTTGGCGATGTCTGGGTATTCCGATGCTTGTCCATCAATGGTATTACTCGACAACTAGTAGCTTTCTTCATGCGATGACCTCAAGGATGCATTCAGTATCTGTAAAATAAGACGAAATATATCAATAATTGAAAGATAAGTAAACAATTTAAAAAAAGTTAAAATATGATTTATATCAAGAAATGCTCCTGCTTTGCTGAAAAACGAATAGTTACTAAGTGCAAGAAGTTAGAAACAAAGGTAACTTGAGACCATTTGTTGAGATGATGAGTGGATGAGATGATGAGTTATCAATATTGACTTGGAATAACCTATTATGTCCCGTCATTGTACATTGTGTATGTTGAAGCTATGATATGTACGTAGCATATGTATAATAGTCTGATCGAGGAGTGAATGGCGTGGATCGGATTGGTTTGATTTGGCTGCTGCCTCATACCCTCACAAAGACACAACTTCCAAATAGAAAATCTGAATTTTCAAATACGCCTTCGCTGCTGTACCTTTAAGAATCTTCCACTAGAGCAATTCCACTTCCGACGCTTATGCGTGTTATTACAGCTATTATTCGTGTAATAGTACCACCCGACATCGTCAGTAAATACTATGATTTTATGCTTCGCACTTCCAAAGCCTGTCATTCGATTGGATGCTTTTTCTCACAATTGACGTGGACATTTTGAATCATATTATTAATAGACAAAGTGCTGGAGAATGATTTTGTTGACCTTTCTTTTGTGATTGTCAGGTAGTGATGCAATAACTAGTAAACATGGTAAAATAAGCTATTTTGTAGTTTGTACTCGTTCGTCTTTGCCCACACCTTTCGTGATAATCCATTACCTATTGTGACAAAGCTTTATCAATTCCTCTGAAGCATAAACTAACTTCTAATATATTGCTAATCTGTAAAGTATTCATACGATAATCGTACTTATAGTGGGAAGTGTGCCTTAATCCGGTATATTGTTAAATTGATGCAAGGACGACGCTGATCAAAGAAGAACACATGAACTTTACATTTCAATTATACTTTGATGTCAAAGGCTGCTGGCTGAGGATGATCACTAACCGGCTAAGGTGATATCATCACAGACCTAAAGGCCAAGTGACTGCTTTCTTGCACTTCTAAAAGCCGAATATTATGTATTGGTAATAAAACATAGTATTGTGAGTATAAGCCTAAGCCTTTTAGTATGATAAGTTCATCATATTTCATGTTTCTTCAGGACTTATAGTGCGATTGACCTTTAAATGCCAGGTTTGTCCCTCATTAATAGAATTTGAGATGTTTCAATCATGTTCCTTACTAGTTCTAAGTCTGAAGTTAAATTTGATATGTTTAAATCATGTAAATTAACACTGATTGATTTGTAAGAATGGTCTGCCGTGTAGGCCAATATTCATTAGAGACACATCTTATGAAAATGTCTATCTCGCTGGCGTCTTTTTGTGCTGCACTACATCTGTGTTTATTTTCTTATAACCAGCGGACCACAAGTAAAGGTATACACGAACCGACCATGACTTAAAATAAGACCAGTCGCAACCAAATCTCTAAATGCAGATCAAACTTAAAATTTGGCACATTTAATTACATATCATGACTGACCAAACCGGATCGATCTTATAAAACAAACAGCCGGGGATTTGCTTTAATTAGCTGCTGTCAAAATGTGATTATTTCACAGATTTATTGATGAGATTCTGATTGAGGTAAGCCACCGAGGAGTCTTTGGAGAATGAAAAAATAAGCTGACTGTCATCAAGACGAAATATCTTGGGGTGAAATAGCCATACTAGCTAGTCTCATTATCAATCATAATACAAGTAAATGTAGTCTGATTTTTACACAGATCTCAGACTTTGAATGTTTATCTACATATTGCCGTCAAAAGCGATGAATCAACCATTGTAATTTCCCATGGATAGTCCTATTTCTTGATACCACAAGTCGATCTGCATGGGCTGCATTTGATATCATCATCATCATTCAAAAGCTGAACTGATTTTCTGGCTTAATCTAAAGTTTAAAATTCATAACATATCCTATCTGCCTTTTAATATCAGAATCACCCTGTAGTGTTTATGGGACACAGAACAAATCATGGTGATTTGATGAGAACTATAAAACCTGCAGAAGATAAGAATACGAAGAATGATGAAAATGGATGATTTACAGGAAAATTAAATCTATTGTCTGCAATATCTATCGGCATAAATCCAAGGGACTGCCACCCTCTCACCCATGAGGAAAATCAAAATGAGCCGAATTATTGTATATTAGAAACGTGGCCCGCTTGCTAGTGTGAGAGGGTAACATCTTCAAATGTGGTCACCACCTAGATTTGGCCAACGACATTTAAATCTAAATATAATGGTAATGAATAGGAACTTGGGCGAAACAAAAGGTTTTTGATGGAATTTATTTTTTAAACTCGCCCGTTCACTCCTGGGTTTGAATATCACCGTCGCCAACAGTTAGTCACAAAACTCGTTAGCATCGTCAAATCACCATAGCAATTCAATATAAGGATGACTTTGTGCTAAACTAACAACGTACCTTGATTACAAAATTAATCAAAAACTTCAGTAATAATTCTTAAATAATTTATCAAAAAGTTCCTAATAATGACAAGATTCGACTCAACTTCAGAAAATAAATCGCGGCCGTCCAATTGAGGATGACAAATCACCACTAACCGCAGGACAACGAAAACATGTTAGCGGCCATGTCGACAACCTCAGCGGGCAAACTCTAATCTAATCATTGTGAGATTAATGATAGGATCATTAATAATTAGTAATCCAGCTGGATTCTGATCAAATTTGCCCAACATGTAGCACTTTCTCTCTTGACATGCTGGGCAAATTATTTAGCAAGTGACTACTTAATGGTTTGTTTGCAGTTATAGCTTTATGATGTTTGTTATTGTACCGTTAGGTTTGATGGAGTGTTTGTGGTTTGTTTTGTTCTAGCCAGAAAACCCAAATGGTTCAGCGTTACTGATTGTCATATTTGTTATGATCTGCTACCAAGCGTAGGATAAAGGAATCTCAGAAATTTTTAGAGAACATATTTCTTATTAATGTTATGAATGTAATACATTCGACCATAACTATTATCGTTCAACCACAGCCCTTTCTGGGTCATCAGCATACACAAATATGTATCCCTCGTCGTTGTCAGTATTTGAGAGTTAAGGGGGTGGGGGTTTATTTATTTAAACTTTTCTATGCTCTACAAAAAATACATGTACATAAAACAAGCAGTAATAGAACAACAGCAGAGCATAGACAGGAAACCCATTAGGCGAAAAATTAGCCTCTTTAATGGGTTTCCCTTGCCAGTAATTAGCAACAAAATAAAAATACTAGTATAAAAAAGCATCTCAGTTAGGCCTGTAGATCTGATGAATATCAGACGTTTTCAGACGTTTTCAGACATTTTACAGTTTTCTTTTTTCCTAGCTCTCAATCAATACAATCTGATTCATCAGTTTTCATCGTTTGGTATGTTATTACACACTTACAATATATCTAGTTCCAACCTCATGATGTTGGTCATCCGCTCTGATCAGTATAGGAAGCCTTTAATCAACACACACTGATCTACACGTGCATGCGATGGTACTATTAGTCTTCATTGTTCGGTACGGTAGAGACATTAACAAATGAAAAAATAGATAAGAGTTAATTGCGTGGCTCATCTGCATGGTATGAAATTATTTTAAAGACCAGAACAATTTTTTAGTGAAGATGTCATAAAGATTTACACATGGTCCTTCTGTACACAACTAAAGTGAAACTATTGATTGCGGTCTTTATCTATATTCCCCTATTATCTTCGAGCATAGTTTGATATTCGAAGGTCAGGCTATCAAACTATGCTCGAAGACAATCATAAAATCGTTGAAGAAAATTTCTGTAACAAATTCGAAAATGAACATCATCTGACAGAAAAAGTTTCTAAGTGCAATAAATTTCTCATTAATGATCGCTCCTCTTTTCATCATTCTAAATCAGCCCCGACGGATCAACTTGGCATAAAATGCGCCATTTTCTTCAAATTAAAAATGATTCTCATTTCTGGATGATATAATGACGAAATTTATTGTCACTTACATTTGATTAAAGCATTCAATATTTAAAGATGTTTTGCTGGATATTTTTTCGTTTAATTTCATTAGTGCCTGAATTTATATCAGACAAGGAAATGGGTTTGATATATCAGCTGTGTGTTAAAGGGAGGTTGCCTCTGAGTTATGATTGTAGATATATCGTCCATGTTCAATTCATGGACTGTTTCCAAGCCTTTGAAATAAACGTTTCGCTGTGAGTCACGTTTAAAAAAAGGATTGCAAGAATGACAAGATACGATGATTCTTTAGAAACCTTTAACATTGTATGATAGTAGCAGTGGCGCCATGTTTCTGGAGAAATCAAACATTTCTTTAAATTTTCTTCGTTTTCCTTTGTCATATAACCGTTTTGGGTTCAGGTTCAAATACTTGTTTTGGGTACCTAAATTGCACAAGAACAAATGATGCATGTTGGCGGGCGTTGGAGAAATGTATTGAACATTTAGGCAACACATCACGCGTACGTCAGAACAATGATACCCTCGAACCTTCGTGGTGATGTTGATTAAATATTCCCTAACAGAGACATACACGTGCATGCGAAGTACGTGCTTGGGTACAGATGGTAATTTAGACATGTTAGAAGGAAAATCACTGGTTAGACGAGCGTGCGTGGCCGTGCTCCAACCGTCTACTTAGGTATGCACCATGAGGTTTGCGAGTTCCTGGGGCGAAATAGAATGATAAATATTTAAGTGCAAAACCTCCCAAATGTCTTGGCTATGAGGATCAGCACTCAGATGACCAGAGGACTGGATTTTTCTGTCATTACGCTTGGTTTGATGATTTGATAGCCACAAATGTAATATTCGCAGAGAACCTAGATGGAGCACATAAGATGAAACCACCGCAGTCAAAGCAAACTATTCATCATTTAGCCTTGTTGCGTGCATGGTGGTGTAGCTCATCCTCAATGTGATTGATGAATGACGTGTTGATCAGTTGATGCAGAATGCAGGTAACTGATTCTGTGATTTACTGCCCATGGGTGTAAGAACATTTTGCATTCTTGAAATATAAAGTTTGTCGTAAATCATGAAAACGCACTAAGCCACCAGTTAGGATCCAGACATAACATTGTGGATCTTGGTCGCGTTGAGGAAGAACACGTGGTCTACCCATTACAATTTGCTTCATCAGTATTAAATCAAAGCACTGAGGTAATGAACGGATACATCATATTCTACCGATTACAAGATGCTTCATCAGGAAACCAAGTTCTCAACGAATGAATAATTCATAGTTTGCTCGTTACACTTTGCTTTATCGGTACAGAGAAGTTGTCAATGAAGGACAGATTCGATTTCTAATCCGGTATACTGAGGTAACGAAACAAAATAATGCGTCCGATTCTACCCATATACAAGTTGCTTTTACACCAAGCTTTGCAAACCAACTCATGTATATGATATATGTACCTCTTTGCCTAAAAGTGTTAACCTCATATGTTATTCTGCGTCCTGTAAACCTGCTCCCTCGCCCCTTTCATGTCTTACTAATTGTTTATTGCGGCTAGCCTGTCCTGGATAATTAACAGGAGGCAAGCGGGTCAGAGGCTAATAGTCTGGGTCTTCCTTTGACATTTACTATGCTAGTAATGTCACTGGATGAGTAGCTCAACGTTAATGAATAGATGGGTGACTGTAGCATGCCAGTACGTGTGTGCATTCCATCCAAAAGAACTGCAATTTTGCGTAGGTTATATTGACACTACAAGAGACATTTGTTCTAGTTGATATTGGAAACTAGTAAGTGATCGATAGACATTAAGTAACCCCGAAATTACCACAAAGGAAGATTTTGAAGGGGAAAAGAACGATAAGGTCACGATTTGCTTGAGGTTTTGCCCGTGGATAGTGTTTTGCTGTGGAGGCTAGACAGATTTGACTTCTAATGAAATGGGAGTGTTCTCTATTCTATGACTTCCAGTTTTAGGTTAAAGTGATTATATCCGGGCAATTTTGTTGGGGTGTTGTTATTATAATCAAACACCATGTTATCTTTCCCTGGGCAAATGAGTAATGAATAGGATGACTGTTTTGTGTTATCAGCGTAACATGGCCTTGGTCTACTCATATGAGTCTAATTGAAAAAAAAAAACAACGGGGTATAGAGGTTTTTGGTTTTCACAGTCCACAACATAGACTTAAAGAATCTTACGAAACTTAAAAATAGATTATTTGCATTGAGGGGAAATAACACTTTTTAGACGTTCAACCTTTGAAGGCTGACTTCAATTGCCTTTACAATTCAGATAGTCTCTTACACCAAATAGCTTGTGCTGAATTCATTTTTTTAAACTCTACAAACGCAGCAAACTCGCAGTAAACGAGTAGACCTAGTCTAGTGGTCAAAGGCAATATTTGTCTGAGGTCGGTTTTCTGGATAAATTATTATTATCAATTAACTCAGTAGATCACTTGTTCCTTCACATAGTCACGAGAATCACCAGCACTGGGAAATGAAATGGATTAAATACAAAGCTAGAAGGACAAAGAAAAACAATTAAAGTGATTTATCATTCTCAATAAACATCACTCTTTGATAAATGTTATTATACCGGTGCTTCATATTTTTAGTAGTTCCAACAGAGAGATTTATTGTGCATGGTCAAACAAATCTCTAACAGTTTTCGAGAGTGTAAATACGTCAGCTTGAGAGAGGAAAAAAAACTCTATCAACAAGCGTGAAGCCTTTCCAACGGTGATTCAGTCATAGCTTGTGAATAATGATACTACGATATTGTTGCCACAGTTTTTAAGAATAAAGTTACGCCAGGGATATTAAACTGGTCCGGATGAATAAACTAATGTGTCATGCGAACAAAACATTATAAGGATTGTTATATATGCCCATATAACTATAAACTCTTGAACAAGGACTGTTATATGTTTCCATCCGTCTGTAAACTTTTGAACAATGTTTGAAGAATGGGGCAGAGAGGGACTTCATCCGTTGTCACACCAGCATGTCTGTGTCGTTGATAACAGTAGGAACATCAAGCAGTGTGCAAAGGTAACATTTAGAATTAAGAGTTGACTCTAATACCTTGACTTGGACTATGTGACTAAATTATAAATGATGTCTGCCGTAGCACCACATTTCCTATCAATTCTTACCTCCTAATGAGCGAGATTGAGACTGCTCATAACCTAACTGTGGTGAGACTCGATGTTATTATCATCAGACAATTATCATTAATGAGACAAATGACAGTGGAATTGTTCATCATCCTTTATTCACGTGTCCACATGATACCTATAATAAGTGTAATCACGGAAACTGTTCATAGGGCTTTAACAGCTTCTGTTTCCAACACATAAGAAAGGTCAGTCGGCTAACTTCCGAAAATAGGGATGAACATAAGAAATTATTAGACCGATGTGCTGATAAATCGGCCCTCAGTTGACACCATGCGGACGGGGCAGGTGGTATCATCGGTCGTTGATTGACAACATAAAAAGGCAGGCTTCCCAACTCCTTCACGAGCTACGAACTATGAACTACGAAGGTCTGTCTGGTCATCACGTCAAGTGCTAATGCATTCACGCAAGAATCGTAGATCATCTTCCACACGTAGTTGTTCAAAGAATCGGGAAAATTCTCAAGAATACATCGACAAAGATTATAATCATTTTCATATACATGTACTTCGTCGTTTGTGGCCTCGAACTGCTAGCAGAAGATAACGAAGGCCATCTATATTACACCGCGCATACCTGCCCAGTAGTTTTCAGTTGATAAACTTCGCTCTTGATATTTCAAACCCCTGGTCTGAACGAGACTCAAACCTCGGACATTAGCCATGTTTCCATCTCGAGGTTAGGTATTCAGTAACCATCGAAAATCTGGCCATCAGTAAAATCTACATTCTCATTCACTATTTGTTGAAAAACTCTCAACCATCTAGGAAATTTGAGAAGTAACCCCCTATCCAAAAACACATCGCATCAAAATTATCATATTACAAATTATCTGGATAGCAAACTAGCTGAACAAATTATCTGTATTATTTTCATTAGGATAGTTGATATGATAATTACCTGACATCGAATAATCCAAATTAGTGCTGATATGAGTGCTGCAATTAGTCTGATTTCAATAGGTTGACATACCCTCCTGACATAAGAGCCGAAAGGTGAAATGACCCGTACCGCAATATACAATAGAAGTGAGCCTGAAAGGTTGTCATCAGTGTGTACATTAATGAACGTGAAGGTATATACTGTCTCAGTAAAAAGAAATCGTTCAATTTCTTCAACAGCATATTGATTGGTTAAACATGTTTAACAGCAGCAAGTTGATAAAGCCAATGCCCCAGTCTCATTGACGTGACCCCACCCCTTACCACACAAGTTCGGCATCTGTGTTGCATGTCCTGAAATGCGCTCCTCATGGTTTACAGATTGTTGAGCAAAACATCGTTTCACCCTTATTTCGAACAAGTATTCCGAAAAACTTCAGCGTGATAATGTTTACCACAGATATGGGTGGCATTTAGCTCCCGGCACATGTTTGAAACTGGTTACAACTGTGCTAATGAAGCAATAAAACCTAATTTTCATGACAAGCAAATCAATATTGTGACATGTAATATCAAATTACAACTGCAACAACGTTATTCTTTCTATTGTTAGCTAGATCATTAGCGCCTTGATAAATTTACATATTCATTTTTTCTCGGCCACTCGGATGATTGATTCTGAGACAACAAACTCAACACGTCACAATTTCCAATTGAATTGAAAAAAGCGACACATTTCAATCCGTATTTACACATTAAAAATTGGGAAATTTCAAGTTTGATTACACATTTCAAATTAAGGAAGAACGAACCTGACCTTATCAACAACCATGTGCTTCTGTATCAGTGCAATGAATCCATGACCTCATAATTATGGTGAAGACCAAGGGAATCGAGCCCAGAATACTGTCGTGCAGCACCGCTGAGTTTAGAACCCACCGCGTCATGGGGAAACATGAATAACAGTAATGACCGGTAAATGATTTTGTTTGAGTTTTGTATTAACTGAACCGCCGTGTACATGTAGGTCAATAAATGCATCTGCGAGTCTTAATGCATCGCCCAGGAATTCATTGAGTGAAATTTCTGAAAGTCACATTCCCTCAACTGTTTCATTGATTTTTGCCTCATATTTTGCAATAAACCTGTTTGACAATCGATGATTGTGATATCATTGATCAGGTTCTGGTACCCGCCTCACTGGTGTTCACGTATCATATGTTCGCATCATTATCACTTCATCATCGTTGGTATGATCATGATTGATTTAACATCGGAAATATTTTTAACAGTTCCAGGGGATGTTGGTGCAACCAAGGTGAAGTGTCACGTAGCACTGAAAAAAGATTACACATTTTTGCAACTCCGGGAGCGATATAACAGACATTAATGCCATAAAAACGAAATTGATTTGGATAGAAACGTTCATTGGTTGATGAGAACACTTGTTTGTATGTTCATCCATAACCGATGTAATAGGGATCTTATACCTAGGTTTGGTAGTCTGTGGGAAAAGAGGATCAGCACGTGCGGCAGTGCTTGTCATGTCACGCCGCACAACATCCAAATAATGCAAAAAATGCATACAATGTAGAATTCCTGTGAAATAACGTCAAATGCCATTTAATGAAAACAGCCCGAGATCACTTAAATAGTCTTGCCAAAGCCACCCCTTAGAAAAACTATAGATTTTATGATTTTTTTGACTCAAATATAATTACAAAGTTCCCAGACATTAGAATCGATGCTGATTTGTATAACAATGTGATTAGACTTGTGAAATTGACACAATATTGGAAGGATAGACTTCTGAAATTGACACAATATGGGAAGGAGTGTCCAATAATGTTTTTGTCACGTCACCTATCAATAAGGCAGTCAGTATTGACAGCTAACTTATACTTTTAGCGAAATGAAAAAAATCGAATGATAATTGGACCTGAGGGTACGTACGCTCAGTGAAGATGAAGAACTCGTGGTAATTTGACGGTGGTTGAAGATCCTAATATGGATCCCACTAAAAAAGCGTGACTAGTTGATGCCATAAAGGATGTTTTGTCGTTATAAGAAATATATAAGAGGGTACAGTTATGTCCGAAAGACATGTTGTAAGATAAAAAAACAGTAATCCGTTAACAGAACACACGAGGGTGTTTACTAGGGGTATATAAAGATACTTTAAAGTTTGTTCTTCCCCAAATCATACGATTTCAAAATTCGTTTCATCACATCAATCACGGACTTCTATCAGAGAATACCTCTCTGATTCTTTTTCATGGCATTGTACAAAACATCGGTTATTTTAATAGTAAATTCATAGGACATTTCAAATATAACTCTGACCTGTCATAACCAAGGGTATCAATGAAACTGCTTTGAGAAAAAAGGGTGTTTCATCTTCAATAGGTGCTGTATTTAGTTACGTCAGTAACTTCAGTTTGCATCGCAAAGGCAGTTCCTTTGAAATTACCCTCTTTTACGCTTTCTACCGTTCACATGAAGATAAGATGAATCCTGAGGCCCTATGCTATATAAAACCGGTTTGTTTATATCAATGAGTATTTACTTTGAAACCTGAGAGTATTCCACCTTTGGGGCGTCTGAAAACTTTGATATCCTCAGTATCATCTCGATCACTTCAGCTACAAAACTTTTCTTACGAAAGAGCAGTAGATATTTCATAGATTTGAACAAGTGTGGATTTTCTTCTTCAATGCTTGATAAAAATGTTTATAACAACAGTCAAGCTATTAGAAGCAAAGTCTGATTCGTTTCATTTTCTTTAGTATGATTGGGGAGTTTTTTTCAAAACGAATATCTATTAATCAGGTTGTGGAAACATGGAAATATGGCACTTTTACCCGCAAAATTCGCGAAACTGTTCTGATACGATATCTAAAATATTGTGCACAACCAAATGTTTGTACTGATAAACTTGACGAAGGAACTCCTGAATTTTGACTTGTTGATACTTATGGTGCAATGACTTCTTTTCTCCAGATTTCAATCAATATTCTCCATGAAATTGGTTTTTCAATTCGGTCATGAAGGACGTCTTCAAACTAAGTTTTAATGAACTACTTGCTTTTGGTCTTCTTTCGGCCGAGAAGTAGAGTTTACACAGACTGGTATTCATACAAGTAGTGTATTTTCTGATAATTATGTTTAAGGAATTGAACCCGAGGCGGAGGACCTTGGTTGAGTTACCAAGACACTCTCGGGTGGAGCTAAAATACAGTCCAAACCCGAGCCGATAGGCGAGGGTTTGGACGAAATTTTAGCTCCACCCGAGAGTGTCTTGGTAACTCAACCAAGGTCCGAAGCCGAGGGTTCAATTTCTATTCTAAAATACCTCAAACTTAAAAAGATAGGCCACGAAATAACTTGAATATGTGCGAATTTGGCAAATTCCATCCATCGCCTGCCCGGAGCGCCGGTAGCGCCGTTGTTTACATTATGTTACGGCAGCGCGTATAGGAAGTCCGGATCGGCTCGCTCAAGTGATGCTAAAATCCGCGCAAATGGGCTATTTGGAGCGTTTTTCTCAGCAAATATGTGTTGTGCTCATTAAAAAACTTAGGGTGGTTGATGCTTCCTTGGCTGATTTGTGTTTGAAGCAGTGTTTTGAGAGCCTCAAACTTCTGAAGTGAGCTGTGTGCATGGTTTCCACATTTTAGTGCAACCCGAGGGAACTTTGGTAGAGCATCTTGGTTGCGTGTCCAAAACACTCCACTCTCAGAACGAGGCTTATGCATTTTCCATTTAAAAGTTGACTTTACGGTACCAAGGTATTTTAGAATACCTAACCACGTCAGTTAAATATCAAAAGAAGAGCTGAACATCCCCAGGAACATTTCTAAATGGCGAGATTTGAGAATTTTTAAAACCACTTACTTTTGGTTTTCTTTCGGCCGAGAAGAAGTAGAGTTCACACGGACTGTTTAACACTGGTATTCATATAAGTAATGCCTTTTCTGATAATCATGTTACCTTACCTCGTCAGTCAAATATCAAAAGAAAAGCTGAACATCCTCAGGAACATTTCTATGACGAGGTTTGAGAATTTTTAAAACCAATTTCTACATAGAGCCGAGAGGCAATATCAGTTATACGATGACAGTTAACTCGGCATTTAATGGCTGTGACTTCGTTCAGCTCTTCATCAGTTGCACCGAGCCTGAAGCAGACTGACATGAAAGGTGAAGAAAAAACCGTGGTGTTTTTCCATCAAATACTGGTAAAGATATACGGCTTACATTATGGTTGATGATGCTAGTAGTACAATGTTCCAATTTAAGTACAGGAGGTATATTTCTGATGATAATCACCAACAAGTGCTGTCTTGGCAACACTTTCTTTGATCAAGAGTGTAAAACAAAAATACGTGTAAAAGTCTGGTCTTCAACGACCCAGTGAATCATCAGTGGCTCTGATCGGACCTTTAAACCCCTTCTCGACCAGAGTCTGATTTTATTTATTCAGTGTTTAATTTGTTTATGTGCTGGAGACCATTGTGAGAACCCATTGAGATAACTGCAGACCCACATTAGCCATTTGGAAATTTCCATGACATTTAATTTCATTCAAAAATCAATCATGACATCAATGAAGTGATAAAAACAACCTAATACGGTTTTATATAAAGTTTCAAATTGCATTTAGAAATCTTACCTGCAGAGGGGCATGTAGTTATTAGCTTCATTAGAATGTCGATGTGGGAGTCATTATCACAGCCTTGAGGATTCCATCAGATTTGCTTCTTTACCCTTTAAAGTTCAAGTTCAATAAAAGGAGCATCTTAAGATGATTAAAGCTCATGCTCGACGTGCATTTGTAAAGTCTGCTTTTTTGATTTTTAATTTCAGTAATCTGTTGAAATTAGCTTCCTTCACACGTAAATGTAGTAAATATTTCTTACCCGGTATTTAAGTTTTAGATTTTCTTCTTCTTCTGCCATACTGTTGTCGTAAATGGCCTGGCTTCAGTGCCACTTTTTGATATCATCATTATTTCAAAGGCGGCTAGGTTCCAAGATGAAACTAGTGCATAATAGTTCTTCGCCCTTTATCTATTGACGCTTAGATGAGGTTCTAAGCATACTCTGACATAATTAGAAAGGGTTGTTTTGGGTAACTCCTGATATGATGTCTCGAAACATATCTTTTCAAACAAATGACTAAAATATGTATTCATGATCAGCCCAGTTGAGTGATAAGTTGGGATTCAGTTCTAGATGAGCATTTATGTAGATACAAGCACTTGCTCATAAAGCCTAGTCTTATATAGATGTCTAAGCCATCCCCTGTCGATGGGATTGTCAGTGTTATTTTGTCCCGGGAGGGGCAGATAAGCTGTCAGTGGTCACGAAAGCTAGGGGTTTCTTCCGCAAAGGAAGGTCGGGGTCCTGGATGATCCTGTCGAACGTGATGTTTCTTTCGTGTCAAGATGTTAACAATGTAGATGATTTGCTCCGTTCATGATAAGCGTTACAAAAGGAACCAATTAGTCATATGATTTGGCAATACCCTAGTGGTCTTCAATGATGTCCCCAGGGGAAGGGACAGGGACCTATTATCACCGATTACATTAAATAACACGCACCCACGATGCGTGCATAGTCGACTATCATCGGTTTCACGTGAACTAGTATAATATCATGACACAGTGAAGTCGATGAATGTTTCTTGCACACTTTTTGTCCGCCACTTTCATATAAGGTTTTCCTTCAACTTTCATAATCGGTAAAACATAGTATATAGTGGTGAAAAATGCAAATTAGTTTCATCGGCCAAAATAGAAAGTTAAGATAAGGTTTGAGAATTGATTAGGCAATGGAAATATTTCATCATCGTGGAATAATAGACCACATCCTCTGCTACTTTAAGATGGACATTTTCGCTGCATGTTTAAAATTAGGTGAGGGCGGCGACAAGAAGCACACCATCATTGCTCCGTAGATGATTGCCAATTTGCAATTTGCACTATGTTGATTTCTTATTGCCTCAAACGGGTTAGTTTCGACCAGCAAACAAAAATACCCAAACTTGTTATACTTACCAACAAACGCCCTACTGATGACGTCATAAGATTGATGACATCCAACTGTCAAGAGCAATCAGCGTTTCCGAATTCGAGAATAAAAGTCCTTACACGGGTCTTTACGATAGATGTCTCGCTTCCAACAAATTAACCCGAGTCTTTATCTTCATTTTCCAAAGTTCTTGAAATAATGCCCTGGTACATTCCCCCTTACAATTTGTTTTGGATTAAACTGATAAAGTTGAGAATACGAGCAATTCTTCACCTAATACAATCGTGTTTGCAGTATCCGTAAAAGCTGTCCAGTTATTCTTGATGACAGTCACACATGTTGCACATTGTATTCTCCGACCAATTGTTAGGTTGTCAATATCTAAATAGACCGGTATTCTTTGATGCAGTTATCAAACCACAGTTCGCAATCCAGGGACTCCATATGCGAGTACACGATAGACTGAGAGCGGTTTGGTTTATTCCGTGTGACCGTTGTGATAGTTGCCACGTAAATGATGCGATAATGTGAGATCGTTGATAGCCTGGATCGAAATCATGTATTGTTCAAATAGTTGCCAAGTCATGCTGCGGCAAGTCAAGTTGGAGTGAAACACGCAGTGAGAATACCAGGACTGTGCAATATTTGCTGAGCAGCAAGTTGGTTATCAAAAAGAAATATTTTGAATGGTTATGTGGGAAAGTAGGGTAAAACGAAGCCTTACCTCGTTTGAGGGGTATCCAGCCAAGTCACTTCTTGTAAGCTAAAGGTTGTATCTAACGTATACGCAGATGGCTTGCATAATGTTTAAGCTCATATTTCAGATGCACCCCAGTCTTTACATGAAATCTGTAACAACACATCAGTGTAATGGTCCGCTCTATGTGGAACATAAAACCAACTGGGTCAGATTAAATCACACAAATCAGTGATATACATCTTTTCTATTCTACAATACATCAGCATTCTGCCTATAGTCCCCAGTTAACAAAGTTACTCCTCGAGTCGTTGGAGTATCATGTCACTTAATATTTTCATCGATATATTTAACCCGATTCTTGAAAACTCATGATATTTCATTTAATATGTTATTGCACAGCATTTGTGACTAATTGTTTTTAGGTGGAATCAAAATATCATAAACAATACACATCATTAAATGATTCACCGGATACATTGACAGCAATATGTGTGAAGAAATTGTTTTGATATTTCAACAACTTTGAAACAGATATGATAATTACGATGAAAGCACACTACCTATAAACTCCCCATTTAAAACAGTTTAGGCATCAAAACAATTATTTCACAGGATTATCTATCAAAGTACCAATATGGACCCTAGATTGTGAAACCTCGCCGTCAACATTGATGTTTTCTTAATCTAGGCGTGGTGACCCTGTGTCACAACTCATATCTATCAATTCAACTATTTATTGATGTCCCCAAAGGCAGTTTATGAGAGAGCAAGCTATGGTAATGGTAGACTATTGACTTGTATCATGTGGGCGTAAACTCTGTAATTTTCAGTCTCACCAGCCACTCTCGAATGAGAGGTTTTTGATGTTTTCAACAATTTAAGTGTTAAGTCACATCAATTCAAAAATGCACGTTGTATTTTAAATAGTGCCTAATCGGGATATTTAATCTATAGTTAGTTTCCCAGTTCCCTCATATTGGGCCTGTCAGTACTATTGATTTGTCTTTTGTGGGTGTAAGTCCTAATCACGTACAGATGCGTCACTGTAGTATCAAATGACCATGAAATGTAAACTTGTAAAATGTTTCAGCCTCTTTATTTTGGCAGATTTACATTTACATTTTCACGTTTTTACCATAAACCCTGCCATGAAACGGGATAGTCGGCACATTTGTTTCCCTCTTTCCAGCAAAGACATTTACCATATTCGCCGGATTCCCTAACAGCACCGGTCAGATGAAATGCGTTAATGGTATTTGGTTTGATATTCTGAAGGTGCTAATGGACGGCAATTGCAGCACCTGTGCCCCTCCTACATAACCTGGAAGTTGTTGTTTGATCTGGAGGAGGCAATTATTTCTTTCTTTTCTTTTTTTATGCCAGGCGTCATCTCTGGGGTTTTTTAGCAACATAATATTGACCGAGGGAAAAGTTATCATGACCCCGTTGTCTTCCTCATTGATCCAATAGATAAATATGTCTGCTGTCTAGGATAGACTTTTCTTGCCCAGTTCTAAAAGGGTAATGACAATACTCTATCTTCGCTATACAATGATTAGAATGATACTTCCTCTATAAAAATGCCCTTGTTAACTCTTATAGTTCTGTTTCCATAACCTATTTGCTTGCATAGTTGCAGGCAACAATGAGAAGGTGTTGTCATTGAAGGTGTGAGTCGAAGTGGCTATATTAGGGCCTACTAGTATATTGATATATGATGACGAGCTTTAAAAAAAGATTCGTAATCATTTGCTATCGGCTGTTTCTTCACGTCGATGTACATATATCTTTTGCCCTGATCAACAAGGGCGAGGGTGCTTTGAAAGTACTCCTTACATTTTGCATTTTGATCAACTACACTCGATAAAACGAAATGCAAATCAAAGATTATTTTTAATTCCAAATCTGCAGCAGCGCATACATGTTGAAATGGAATGGAATGATTTCTTGTCGGGAAATCAGCGGTCTAAAACAATTGTTAAAGCTTTTAATCAATTATTGCGATGGAATTAAATCCCTGACGAGATTACTGCTTTTGTTAAAAGTTGATTTCTACTTCTTTTTGAATGCGCTTTTAGAGAGTCTACTGAACAGGACAGCTCTACTCATTTTTAAGTGTTTCCTCGATCGATATGCAAGTGCGGTATTTTAAGTATCTTTCGTTCTTAACCTAACAGGCTAATGTCTGTGAGTAACTCAGTGGCTTAAATTGCTGGTGTTTACACCATCTAGTGTTTAAAATATTGTACAAAACCAAATTAAGATAATATTAGCACAGTATATTCCTTTTCTTAGGAGAGTAGCGTATTTCATCAATTTAGCCACTGGATCGAGGTGTGAACTGCAGCCTGACATAGAAAGAATCTAATATCCACAATGATGTTTCACCTAATATCATTCACAACATTTATAAACAATAGCTTATGGAAAGCAAACTCATGGTTGTTACACGTATTGATGTCATTTACTTGCCCTTTTTCTTTACATATATGTGACATACGATTCATGCCATTATGCTGAAATTTGATATGTCGAACTATTTAATCTAAATCACGTACACGTAACAATATACACACATAAAGCTTACCATATGTTTTTTTTGAGTTATGTGCTTGAAACGTCTTCTAAAACATCATGAGCAACTCCATTATTTAGAGTGGCTGATGTCGTGAATATAATTGTCGTAGTGATTATTTCATTCACAATTTATTTTGCAGTGAAACGTGCATGTGTCTGGCCTAGTTATGAGCACACATAACTCCCAGTTTCAATAACCCACTAATTAGCATAAGATTTATCAGTGCAGTTTTAAATCTCACTGAAAGTTGTTGATGGAGGCTCAACACTCCCCGTGTATTAATGATTTCTTGAAAAAATTCCCGGTACATATCGGTGATTCAATATGTCAAATTGACACATGTCGGATAGATTTTCTATTTATCATGAGAGTAGAGAAAGCTGTCACAGAGCACAAAGGCCTGTCTTCCTTGTGATCTCCGCAACATATTCTTGGGTTAACAAGATGATTGTTTTGAATTGGAAGAGACACATGGGAAGCCAGTCTGACCAATTGTTGAACTGATGACTATCAATTGGTGTCTGGTTTGCATCACCACATACTATCACTCAGAATCACATAAAGCAGGACAATCTTAATGATGGATGTAGGTTTTATGCCTACAATAAATTCTGGCCTATCTCGGCAAAAGCACCCCATATATCTCATCCGTATCATTTGTATAATCGGCTTTATCCCTACCAATAAACTGTCCATAAAATTCCCATTTAGACTCTTCTAAACAATGCTACGTGCACATCATATTTTACAAAATTGCCTGAAGGGTAATTTGTACATCCTTGTACAGCCCAACCCGAAACCTCAGGATGAAGTAGAACGTATTGATGATGGATTGACCACTTTGTTACAGGAGATGATTCGAGCCATGCCACCCTTACTACACAAACAATCACTTGATACTATTGCCATGAACTGAAGCCAGCACAATAGCATTAAGGATGATTTTGCAGATCATAAAATGTGATGATGGATTTCTTTCATGAAGTATCACAATAAATGACCTCTTGCCCATTGCATCTGAATTTAAATGAGGTGTTCATGCCATGGATGTTAAAGACAATCCGACATTTCTTCTTTGCCGCCCTTAAGCTTTACAGATTATCACAACTGCTGAGAGACACTACTCAACCAAAATGAAGGTATCCTTTCCTTGGACAATTGTGGTATTGTGCAGATATAGAAGCAATTTGCTTAGCGTTTATAAAGCACATTTTTCAAGTTTGAGCCGATTGAAACTTTTGAACAGATTAAATCATTGGTGCTTCAACCCTTAATTCCCGTATTTTCACAACTAACGGTTTTGTTGCTCTTGGTAAACCTCATTGAGTGAGATTCATTTGAATATCCCTGCAAAATTAATCCAAGGTTACAAACTGATGATGGGGTCTTGCAGCCCACCTCCTCTTACAATCTGCTAATAAAATATGTCAAGGTCCTTGACAGAGTAACCGAAGCTGTGGTGGTCAAGTAGACCAATCGAGGCAATTCCATTGATAACAATTTAATATAAGCCATAACAAACGTTATCATGTGCTTACCCGTCTGCTATTAACCAAAATAATCAAAGAGGAATTCCTATATATCCTGGTGACCATGGCATTTTAATGAAACTCTTGAGCATATTTATGAGGGCCACAAGGGCTTTTGGCACAAAAGCATCATATTTCATGGTCATCTGTTTATCATATACTAGTATGACACTTGTTAACTGATGAATGCCCCAAGGCCCCCGCTCCAAACTTCATTAGGCTCTGTAATTACAATTTAAATGGGTGATAAAAATATTCAATTAAGAACAGAAATGATAACATTCCGAGACCTCCAGTTTTATTGGAGTTCTTAAAGTTTGGCCTTCGCAGATGAACGCCCACAAAATATTTTATTAGTATGACTATTATGCGCCAATACCTCACCCACATCAATGATATGTGGTGATCTAGATGTGATTCTAAGTTGATAAAGGCGATCCTAATTCTATATTCAGATCTGTGTATGTGCCATTTGTAATGCTGGTGAAGAAATTCGCAGAAGCACCACAAACTTAACTAAATATCGGTACAGCCATACTATCTTTTAGTTCTTTCTGGGACATCTTGGGACAGAGATGCGAACTTGTTGCGTCCGCATATCATGAACTGACACCAGCAAAGAAACAAGAAAACAGAAACAACAGGAAGAGTAGTCAAACTAAAGGAAACAGTCAGTAAGACGGAGCTGTTTTCACAGACTATTTAGCGGCCGTAACGAAGCGGTAAATACCATGCTTTTCCTGTCTGTTTGCTGGACAAATTGTTCTCATTTCCTCTATGATATCGAGCGCAACTGGCCTCTAATGGAGATAATGGTTTCAATGGACATCACATATCGAAACCAAACATGCCTAAAAGCACTTTTTCCCTATGCACATTGGCATAAATATGATGCTTGGGACAGCAGCCGTTTAGTTATAGAACCGTGGGTGTACTTGCATGACGTTTTCCTTGAAATGGAAACGTGTTGTCCAAGTCAAAGGAGCACACTCAGCAAATAATGCTTGACGTTCTTGACGATAATTGTTGTGTTCGTGGCAGCTCCGTTATGAGCCAGGTTATAACATCGCAATACAATTATCAGTGTGAAATACTTATTTCTGTGAATATTGTTATTAATATACGCTTACTAAAGTATTTACATTCGCCGTGTCCAAATACGAATCTCGGAGAATTCATTCCAATTTTCACAACATTCTTAGCCCGGTTTATTCTCATCTCAGAGGAAAGCAAACATTCCTGTCTGTCATCTCTAAACATGCAAACTCTTCATCAGGCTATTCATCATGTAAACCATTATTGATAGATTTGGCTATTCTATCAAGTTAAGTGTCTGCGGAATTTTATTACAATTTGCAGACGACTGATGCATGATATATTTGTGTTAATTATGGTGATGTCATTCGAGTTACCAGTTACACGCCTCATCTAAAACGTTATCCTGCTATGAAACACTTGACTTCAAACTTGCGGCTTAGAGTACCCACTTGTCCTTGAATGGAACGTAATAATAGTTTCCCAGCAAGAGAGTGATTTTGTTGTGAATATCATGACAGAAAGCTATCAAGTTGTCAGTTAAACAACAAGGAGGTCAAGTATAAATGCACCAACCACTATATCAAAATAGTAAATATCTCTGTTCACTGAATATTGTCGGAAAGTCATTTGGCAAAAAACGTGATAAACACTACGGAGCCAGTAGAAATGTACCCAGTTGTTGCATTGAATGTGTTGTCTAGCTCATGTAGCTGAAGGAATTGATCAACTATCCAACCATTTTAATTCAGTATAATGTTGGAAACAATTTGAGTTGGAAGGTAATTGGCCAGCCCCAGCATCAACGCCATGCTCATACATTAAATAGGAAGCAAATCAGGACTGAACGATTCATTAGTTGATTCATTTCGGATTCATTGGCACATCATCTCAACTTTTCTTCTTAGCACCAGAGATATGTTTTTTGCATCATCTGGTGCGATTAAACACTCCTATCACAACTATTTTCTAATTTAACCACGGCCTGACCAGTTGTTGATCGGTGTTGGATGAGGCAACCGAACCCCAAGTACTTTCGATCATTAAACTTTTTAATTCACGCGAAGATGTTTTTACTGCTTTTTTTCTCTCTCGAAGTCTAGCTAATTATATGAGCCAAGTGAAATGAAATGATTGAACCACATTTAGTAAACAAAGCTTCGCTGGTTAAACAAACTTGGCTCTCAAAACACCTGTGTATCTGATCAAAAATCTACTCTATCTAGCGGGAATCGCTGAGCTTTGTGAAATCACATACTTAGTTAAGCCTTAAGCAAATAAAAGAGTTAAACTTGCCGAAACTGGAAGGTTTTTCTTACTCTTTGGAGTTTGAGACCAGTACGGTCCAATGGAGAATCTGTTGAATTCTCAAATTCCAGTCTTTATTATGACAAGTAGCTAGAAAAGCTCCGCTGATCCAGGCCAGTTTTACATTAGGTCCGGGCCATTTCCTCTACACTTCTCTTAATTCTTTACATCAACGCAATGTCTTTTTCAATTTAAACATTTATTTTCAAATAAATTATCTTTCCTTGCACAACAAATGCTGACATTGTTGACCACCGATTTTGGATCAGAAGACAAGGAAAGTGACCAGTAAACTGGCAGATATAAGTATAGTACGCAGTGTTTTGGGAGCTCTATTGATCCTTTCATGAAGGAAAATAGCAACCATTTACATTATACAGTAAAAAGTGGTTTGTTTAAATCAGCGTTCTTCTCTATCAAATCTATGAGTTACTGGGTTTTGATAAATTTAAGAAGAAATTTTCTAACTGAATGGCTTCTTCTACAGCTGTCATTTTTGAATTGCTGTAACTGACAGCGCTCAAACTATGGATATTGCAAATAGTGAGGAACTAGAAAGTTTGATTTTGTCATGAAAACTGTTTACTCTGCAACAGTAACCATTATCCCAACTTCTTATATATGGACTGAAATAGTATACGTCATGTTGCTATTAATTATTTATTTAAACACAAGTCCAGGCATTGAACAATTAAAGCTAACAGATTTATTAATGCTCTCTGTTTTACGATACATTTTCCAACCTTCCCTTGGGCCCGAACACGGCATTGTTATTAATAAATTTCCTCATAATTTGCTCAGCGAGATAGGGTATGCACCACGCAGTATTTGTGCAAACAAAATACGGTAGCAACATTTGGTCATAAACAAAGACAGTTATGAGAACATTTTCCTGGAATTCCTATGGGAACTTGATAACTAATAAAGAAGTAACGATGCGTTTCATGCTAGTTTTTAAATAGATAACAGTAATGTAATCTATCATTTTTAGTCTCAGCAAATAGCATTACTCCAGTATATACTTGTGACCTCTGGGATGTGCTGCACAACACAGCCTGGTCCTATTTGTTGACAGAACAACATGCAGAACAGTACACTCAGGCAAAGCACCAGATTGTCTGAGGTCAGCTAGACTATTATGGTAAGGTCGACAGATATGAGACGTACTTAAAGTGATTTATTGTGTGTTGTAGAATACGTGGTAACTAACTATACCCGCGTTAGATATGATTTTTATTTCTACTAATGGACTGCAAAGAACTCTAAAATCAAAATTGAATGTTTAATATTCCATTGTCTAGACCATAACAATCACCACGTATCCTTTTCATATGTGTTAAGTATTTGTGCTGCTTTGTAATTGTTCTAAATTGTTCTAAATTGTTCCAAATCGTTTTAATGATCTAATCTATTTGCTTTATAGCACCCTACCGGCACATTTTGACAATTCTGAACTAATTTCTGCCTTATCATTTGAAAAGCGCAACAACCTCATTTTAAGTACATTTATATAGCCTTCAGTAAGAGTCAAAGTCAGCAAGTAGTCAGAGTCAATGATAGGAAGATAATGAAAACATATTCAAAAGATGCTCACTGCACGAGAATGACACTGAGTAAACTATTTCGCTACTCTTAAAGTATGCATCGATTGTGGCTAACTCTCTGTATTTCATCCACTATTTGATATCTTATTGAACTGCTCAGGTTAAATAGTCTTTATTGAATTTACAATTTCAGTATGAAAATCAATTTTTTTTAATATACATGTATCATAAAAAAGCAAAAAATCTGGATCCTTTATAATAATCAATTATTAGTGATCAATTGTGAAAAAGTATTCGAATATCTTTGTCCAGCAGTAAGTTGATATGCTGAGTAATGATATGAATATAATGTGAGGTTTTTTATTAGTTGGAAAGTAGTACACTAACGCGAAAATGATCTGGTTTCCAGTGCTAAAATTCAGTTTTTACACATGCATGCTTACAAAGCATGGAAATAAATCTTAAAGTTCATATAATTTTTACCAAGAATGTGCATCAACGTGTTTGTTGCCTATTAAGTCGAATTCCTATTTTTCTTTGAAGATAATCAAGCTGTCAGTTGCATTCGTTTGGATAGAAAAAGATAGAAGGAACATTTTACTAATTAAAAGTACTCGGGGCTGTGTTTTTTTGGAAAGTTTTCACATGGAATGGTTAAGTCTGCATATGACACTCCAATCACAAGTATTATACTCAGCTTAGGTATATTTCAAAATGCTGATTATCAAGCGTAAACTTTTGAGAAATAATCCAAACTGACTAGAATCTGATATCTGTTGTCTGTTAAGCTGAAGCTTTTTTTCCTATCAGGGAATCAAATTCTTTAAGTCGAACCGCTACTAGGCTTCTCAGGCGGATTGCTTGGATACACAAAGAAGAAAAAAGTGCATGACAAAGAAAACATGAAGAAAAGGTATCCTTTAGACAATTACTGTCACCATCAGGACCACCACTCACAAGGTTGTTATCCCCCAGCATTCGAAGTAATCGACGAAGTGTATTTTCGTTGTCTGTGAAAATGTAACTGTACTTCCTCTTCCTTCAACAATGGGCCTAGCTTAACACAATAACCATTGTTGTAATGGAAAGGCATAAACAAAAAGCTCATCAGCATTAGTGTTTTGTAGTGAAGGAGATTCCGAGCTGCTTGAAATTCCATTTGTCCATAACGGGTCGTTGAGAACAACCAAAATGTAGCGATAAGTTCACTTTAGACTATCACATCTTGTTACATTTGTCTGTCATCCAAGATCTAACGTCGTGACAGTATGTTGGTAAAAGAGTGATTGAAAGCTTTTCGATGAATACACCTTAGGTAACGTAAGGCAAGGAAAGAACTCTCTGCACATACTTTGATGGTGGTAAAATGTGCATTCAGGCTCTTTAGGGTCTTTTTCCATACGTTCATTGTACGTTTTATGTCGCTTATATTTGCTTTAAGGCAAAATATGTGACTGACTGCAAATAACGTTCTTTCCAATGCCTGTTTCTAAAACCCATGTGCTGAAAAAGCTTTTTGTATTATGTATTGGAATAATAATATGGTTACAAGCAGGTGATAATGATAGGTGTGCTGTGTGATCATAAGAATAATCCCGAGGCAACTGTTAAAATGTTTCATATCTACGTATAACTGGGGGAAATACAATGTTGCTGATAAGTTGGAATGTAACGCTGGAGGAAAGTCATGATTGTATTGTCATGCTGTTAGTAAAGGTAACCTGGCTTGTCGTGGTAACAGATCATTGTATACTTTTAGATGAGGGTAATTGTGGAATTTAAAAAAGAGTTTGTTAGTACAGAACTGACAGTGTTCTGCATTCGCTACTGACATAAGCAGTTATACCCTCACCTGAGTCTGAGGAACATCCGTCTGATTCGCTGTCCTCTTTCGTTTCGATCTTGATGTATATTCCAAATGTCAATATGATTGTGCCATACCTGCATGGCATAGAAATGTTAAAATCTTTACACTTTGAAGAGATTTTTCTCACAATTTCACCATTTCATGACTGCAAAAAGTTGCTCCACCTTTCGAAAATAGTGATTTACTGGTGTTTAAAAAAAAATCCTAATTAGAACATTAAATGCGGTCTCATATTTTACAATGGAACACCCAATGTTTTCCAGCTTTGACAAAACCTGAAAACCATCTGTTTCTCGGAAATTAGCTCTTAATCAGGCTTTTACAAAAATTATCAATCAACTAAAAATCTGATTAAAGCAGTTATTTCTGTCGATTTATATTTTAAAATCCCGCTTATTTTTTTTGATATGAGGTTTCAATGGATAAATTTTTTGCACGCTGTTTGAACGTGAACATGTTCAATGTCAATTGTAAGATCATGAGAAAATAAGGTTGGATGTAAACACAAAAACCACATAAATGGTACATATCGACACCCACCTAACCCCTTAATCTATACAAATAGTATTCAAATTAAATTTATAATACAAATTTTGATTAAACTGAAATGATTCTTTTCCTAAATGACATTATTTAGTAGCAAACCGCTGTTCATTTTTCGTAGTGGATTTACTAGAAGATATAGCTTTCGACTTCTTATATACATGATGTCCACTTGCACATACAGGCTCATCACAAGTGCTCATAGTTAGTGACAGTTACCCAAAAGAAATAAATGTTGATTCGTCATTTGTAATGCTAAACTTTGTCTTATCATTCTCCGGAGACTCAAGTCATGTGAAGCAAATGTAACTTTAAATGAATCTTGAATAGGAAGCTCGTATTACCCCTAGAATATAAACTACTCTTCGAAGCTCAGGAAATCAAAATTCTGTATGGAACCAACGAACAATCTTATGAAAGAGAATTCGTACTCACGTTCGAGAAACTTTTGGATTGCTTTTCCAATTGCATTTTCAGATCAACGAACAGAAAATGTTTCTTTAAATCAAAATAATGACGTCAGGATACCCAATAGTCACAAGAAAGTGTACATTTGGCATTCATACAACATCCATTAAATGTTTAATTTAAGAGGGATTCAGACAAGAATGGCGATGACAGAGGGGACCGTAGAATACTAACAACCCTATTAATTACTAGAGTGATCCCCCGAAATCCCCTTGGAATGAATAATACATGCCCAAGTACAGTAGACGAGTCGCACCACTTATCAGGGATTGAATCTTGTTATACATATAGCCTGATTGAACTTAAAATCTTCTGCTATTAAGGTTTGAATTAAAACTGTTCAGTTAGGAACATAAGTTGAACTTAAAGTACGAGCGGCTACTGAGGCTAAACAAAATAAAATTGGTCTCATTCTCGTTCTGCAATGTTCTGCGGGGTTTACGAATGTTTATTTCAGCATGCCTATTTAAATCATCACGATATTTCAAGGAAGGGTTCTCTGCCGAACGTAATCTTTTTTAGATGGATATGCCTCTGAGGAAAGTGTCATTCAGAATCTACTAGAATATATGTCAGGGTGTGATTTTGACACATATTAATTGATTTCTCGAAAAATGATACAGGTAATTGGAGCAATTTTCGGAAAAAGTCACCTTGGGGATTTATTTATTGATGAACTATTTATTCACAGAGACTTTTTTACATTCTGTAATGACACATCTAGGTTATAGCTTTTCCTAACATCATATAGATTCTGCAGTTAATCACTGTAAAATACTCTGATAGTTTTTAACTTGTTCGTGGTCGAAGGGAGAATTGTCACAACAGCTATATCAATCGATTGAAATGTTTTGTTTTATACTGTCACATGCTGGGCATGGTCATTTGCAGCGGAACGTAGGGAAGGTGCATGAACGCCTTAACATCATGTTAAACAAGTTACATTCTGAAATGCTTTGGAGTCTCGGCCGAGGCAGTTAATTCAGTTGGTGTGGCAATAAATTGAGCGCTGACCACACAGCTTTTTGTCCCTGTTGTTCATTAGAGAAGTGTGTTTAACTCTTCTGAATCTCTTAACAAGTTTTTAATGTTCATAAGTCCATTAATTATACATTACGAAGTTTTAATCTCTCAAACATTCCTCGGCCTTGAAAATGAAATCAATACATATTTAGATAGTCATTACATTTAGTTTAATGAACATCTATCCAGTCAGAAGAAACTCCCTTTGGCACTAGGAGATAAAATCCAGGTAAAATGAACAAATGTGGATCTGATGGCAATTACAATGACAGATATGTCTGCCAATCATCATGAAACATGTGACGTCTTCCAGCCACTGCCTGGTGGATCATTTAGTCTAAGTTGTTTGATGGATGCAAGTTAAATATCAGGGAAATCACTGAAATATCGAGAAGCTCCTGGTCGAAAAATGTCAGTGTTTTGCTCTTCGGATTATAAACTGTATATATCTCACACAGTCAGTCTGCCTTTCGAGGACAAGCGCAACGCAAGGTTGCTACTTTCTGATAATACCAAAAATAAATGAAGAATAGTAGCTATTTGTTCTTGATTATGGTTTGGGATGTGACCTTAGAATCATTAAGTTACATGGCGTATGCATGTAGTCCGTGTTAAAGTTACCTGAGCGGTAGATCTGGTTTCTTCGGTTGTAACCAAAGCGGGAACTAACTAACGAGCAATAGATCCATTACATGACTTCACAGCCTTGTCAATTAATGGTGTTGGCTAATTAGACTCGTTAGTGTATACCGAGGTAAACAATATTATACTCCCGTTACAAGTAGACAATGTTGTATACATTTACAAGTCGACAATGGTTTGAAACCAATGCTGGCATCGCTATCTTTCGCTGTTAACTTTACACAACAAGAGATGACTAGCTTTACAGTTGAGCTTATATATCACGGAAATGGTTACATTTTGTTTGCCTGCCTAAAACACATTCGCCGGAAAGTAAAATGTGTACATTGTCTCCCATCATCATCGATTGCCAAGTGTGCCGCTTATTTTGCGTTACATTTAGTAACATTTTATGGTCAATATACAAGTAAAGACATTAGTTCAAATTTGATTGTGTTTTGGCAGATAGCTCTCACAAACTGTCGTATACTTTTTTGAAAAGCACTTAGTAGAATGTTTGTCGGAGAAATATCGATAATGACGTCGCACTATGTTTACACATTTAAGAGATGTGAGGAAGATATCACTATAAGTAAACATCACACGAGAAGTGTTGATATGTACTTACATTTAATGCATTCTTAGTACAAAAGGGGCCTGGTTAAATAGAGCCAATTGAACACACATTAAACAGGAATCACCTACCTTTATCCAACACCATTACATGCTACACTAAACGTAGATTAGATAGCTTTCATTTTGATCTAGGACCTTTCGCATCTAAGAATTCTGTCACTTGGCTTGAAGACAAATTAACAGATGTTGTGTTTTTAGCTCACCTCTTAGCAGGGAGGGGGCCAAATCCTAAATTCTTCAAAATGCCATTATTCCTAGTAATGACTTGCCCGATTGGCACCAATTTTATATCATAGGTACATCTAATTCTAACAACCATTCAATGTGTCACCCGGGTCTTCTTTGATTTGACCTACTTTTCAAGGTCACAGAGGTCGAATGTACTGTAAATTGGCCATTTTGGGGAAATTGTAATTGCTTGGACCTACATCAAACCTAACACTACATGACACAATACCATGCTCTTTATCCATCTTTCCTCCACATGAGGTGAGCACAATGGCCCTGGCCATTTCATTTAATGTCAAATGCAGAATTCCTTTCATGCACCTTCTCAAGTTTTCTGACATTGATTTCTGACATCATTGTACTCTATATCTAGATATATACGTTTAGGTCACAATAAATCATAAAATGTATGTATTTGGTCAACACGGTCACGATCATCATTGTTGCCAGTGTTCATAGAGGTATTCTGGAGTATTGAATGGCTGTTGTTATTTCAGCGCTCACCTGAGCCCGACCCGTGAATCCCTGGCTTGTCCCATCCTCCGGATTGGACTAGCCAGGGAGTGTTTGCCAGCTAACGAGGAAATATCGTGTCGGACCAAATGATGCTAATCTGGCATAATGACATCCTGCCATCATCCGTCTAACGTCAACAATCTGATCGGTCGATAGCGCTATGCATCTACTTCTCTGCCTGTTAAGATAATTTTCCCTCTATTTTTTCATTACCCTTCTTCGACGATCACGTTATAACTCTGTCGATTTTAGTGGCATTTCATTCCCGGAAGTAGTGTCATTCTTGACTAAATCAACTCTGCAGAAAATTGAAATTGGCAGTTTGTGAGATGTGAAATCGACACATAAGTACGTAATTCTTGGGAGAGAGAACCATACCTGCTTTATCAGCTACGAGTTTGAATCTGATTGTTTTCGACAGGAAGAGTGACTTGGATGTCTCTGGAGAAACAAACACCGGTTAAAAAGAAACCATTCATCATCGTCATCATCATGACTGCTCTTTCCTTTTCTGGACGTTTTGCCTTTGGCACCATACTTTAGTTGTGGTGTAATTTTGACATTGGTACACATACATTGTTGTTAAAAATTTAAATTAACCCGAGAGATGCCCTGTAACCATGACAGGAAATGCTGGCAGACCTGGCAATTTCCTCGTCCCTTGTGGCATATCTATGCCAATCCAAATATCAACAACTATTGCCCAATGGAATTACCCGTTAACCCACAGCAAGATGTCGTTTCTTCCATTGCGGGAGGTGCATGGTGTTCTTCGTAAAGCAGTTTGATTAGTCATGTTGGTGCTCTGCTGCCTGTCACAGCCAATGAACACAACCATAAAAGACTTGATAGAAGGCAATACTATAATAACACAACTCGCTGTGTTTGAAGACAGTCTTGTTGGTATCGGATAGCAAAAGATTGACATTCTGTTCCGTTCTCTCTAACCAAGCTATACAACTGTATGCCAGCTACAAGTACCAAGTACATAGTGTATGTTCGTCGCATGTGCACTACGTTATACTGAAATATATGAAGTTGAACATTCAACAGTGCTCAAGAAGAGTGAAACTAGCCGCTCATTTACGGCGCTATAGCGATGAAACAGTGGTGATCCGGCCGCGAGTCGAGCCTAAGACCTTCTGGATATAAGCCCGGTGCTCTAACCACTATGTCACTGATCACTTTAATCAGTCGCTGAAAGACATTATGGTATATTTCACCTCAAGTCAAGGCTTCCATTAGTTGGATAGCTAATGGCCAAACACCGTTCATGAAATATTCAGTTGAAACACCATTGTTTGGTAATTTGGCGGAACTCTCAGCGTCCTGGATGAATAGCAGATTCCGATGGCAAAGGTACGACTAAATACTTAATAAAGACCGCCCTTCCTGATCCGGTAGTATTCTCACTTGGATCACGTACACATGATGTCCCTGAGGAACTACCCCGGGCGCTCGTCACATTCCTGTGAGGATGCTAATCAACTTGGTCATTTCGAAGGATGATCTGCCAATGGCTACGCAGAAGGTTACGATCTTGCTCTCTCTATTTAGCATACTGGTGATGGCCGGACAGACTATTCCCTGATCATACCTTATTTGCTGATCCGCAGGAAAAATATCGTGATGTTTTCATTAGACATCTAGTTAGATTGCGCTAAATGGATATCATTTAGCTAATGCCCGTTATACATCAGCAAGTGACAAATCTAAAAAACCCTGAAGAAAATGATAATTCTAGATAATAAAATCAATGAATGACGGGAAGACGTATACCCAGTTCGAAAGGAAGTTCGTCTAACTCATCTGATAAAAACGGATACACGTATTTTAAACAAAAGGTCTACCAAAAAGAAAATTATTAGCAAACGAGAGCAGCTGAAAAGTTGGCAGTTACTTCATGTAAAATCACTCAGTCCGGCACTTTAGCAGTCCATCCTACTGAAATATCACTGCTCATTATATCATCGTGCATGTCTTTTCTTTACCGTCTAGAAGATCATCAAAGAATTGAGTTTTCCGTTTTAATAATTCAATAAAGGCACCGCACATTACCTTCTCGCATGTTTAAACCACTTATCAAGAATGAGAACGTCACCTCATTAGTGTTCTAGAGCAAAGTGAAGTCTCATGGGGTGATGATAGGTTTCCGTCTTTCACTTTTGATATAATGCAGCATGGTGCAACACCTAGTCAGCTACCAAAATAATAATTAACAAAGTATTGAATGGGAAAACCATTTCGTGAAATATGTTCTTTTCTAATCTTTAATGTCATTAACCACTTAATTATCATTGACAAAAAGGTGTTGACTGAGCTATTAATTTTTTAAGTTCACTTTCCGAGCGTATGTAGGATTTTGAGAATTATTTGTGGGGCTTTTAACTCCATGTGGTACTCGGGTAGCATGTGTTTTTTTATTTTGTGAATTGAAAATGCGCTTTCTTTGTATACATCACTTGATTGACAGTTTCCTCTCATCATCTGTTCATCTGGTCGTTATTGATATCTAGATAAGTCAGGTCATGCTGTCAGGTATTCATGGTCAGCTATTTTTGTTGGGGTCTAAAATGTGATCTATCTGTGTATGTATTCATTTTATTTTCACAAAGGCACACAAAGGAATGACAGGTCTTTTTCTTCTGTTAATCACTTAAACAAAACAGCAATTTTTGTGATGAGATAATAGCGGCCAAATAGTCAATGTCTTCCCTCAACACACAGTGTGTATGGTGTATGCGAGTCTAATGTTTATTTTGATCAAAACAAATGTTTGTAAGGTATAACTTGTGTTGTACATATTTTACTTTCAATACAAGATGTGTGGACTTGTGATATAAAATGTTGTCCGGTAACACATGGCACGATTTATTATCAGAAAAAATAATCTTCAGCTGAAATACCACTTGGTGTTGTAACAAGTCTTTCCATAAACACCGTATGTAGCCATCAATTGACACCATTTGGACGGCTGATCAAATGACACTGTGGGGGACACTGCTGTCAACATTTTGATAAACTGGCCTTTTGCTACTTGCAATGGATTGAACACTAGAATTTCTCACCTCCTTGAAAAGGAAGTGGCAATCGATCATTTCATCATCAGTTTGTGTCAGCTATCCAGGAACAGCTTGATCAAATGAGAGATTCTCGTGATTATATCGATCCGTAATTTTAAATGTTTAAAGTAACAACATGAGTTCCTTTCAAACCTATTTTGCATTCAGTACCCTTTTTTGCTGAATTTATTGTTTAAATTTGAGTGTTACTAGAGTGAAGACCATATAAAGTACACGTATACCAAGAGCCCGCCAGGACCATCATAACCATAGGGGCGTTGTCCAAGCTAATACAAATGAGACTGCTCATCAACAAAAGTTTACCTTCTACTTGAAAAACGATCATTCCGCGAATAGAATCTGAAATGACAAGTGATAGAAGCACGAACGTCACACAGAAAATAGAAGCTTTACCTGCAATATTTTAGCCAGCCGAAATTGCAGATCGATCGTGAACACTCATATCCAAGATGAACGTTGACTTGTGGATATAAAAACCTGTGTCATGTTTGCCTAACAGTGTGGCTTTCTTAACATCGTTTTCTCCTTGGGTGCAAAATCTATTACATGACTGTACTTTTAATGGAGTTTGCCAGATAAATCATAGGATTCGCTAACGTGCAATCAAAATCTCACATGTTCACTAAAAAAAGGATAGTGTTAAAATCACTGGAATTTTCATTCATTTAAATTTTAAAAAGCACAGTTTTATCAATGCTGCGCACAGCTTGGCGTGACATACTGATAATGCACTCTAATTGCACTATTTTTCGGCGACTTCGCATGTGCACCAGTCACTAAATCAACCTGTGACGACGTGACGAAAAACCACGCGAGATACGTTAATTGAATCCGCTCGAGTCACGCCATCACCATTCAAGAGATGGTTGGATTCTTACGGAAGATACTCTGCCAATTAATCCGGGTTATGCTGGGCGTGGGATCCTATACAAGCCAGGGTCGATTAATTGCACACTTGCAAGGAGTTTTATGCACATGCTAGCTACTGAGCAATGTAGCACTTCTCACTTCTTTTAATGATTTTCAAGTCACCCCCAAAAAATGGAAGTTTCTGACAGCATACTTTAGTCAGAATATTTTGTTGTGATGCAAAAAACGAGTCGGTTATCCCAAAGTGATGCTTTGGATTTTAGGCACACAAGTTGAACGAAACAATTACTGTTGAGCAGCATTGCCAAATCTTAGGTTTGTCTGCCAGTTTACTGTGATCAGGCGACACAATGTTTTTATTTTTCTATTTGCCGAATATTGAGAAACTTGGTTTTCTTCAGACAACGTCTGATTGCTCGCCGACAATCGTCATTATCATCCACACGTTTGGCGTTCAATTTCAATGACTATTTAATGTAGGACTTAGTATAAGTTAAGTACAGAGAATTATGGACATGAAATGTATCAATCGGTATTAGAGTAGATTAAGAGATTTCGCACTCTTTGATTTGTTCCGACTGTTAGAATCATTGCCCAATCACGAAGGGGGATAAGATCGGAGATTAATATTTTATGTTTTCGTTCAGATGAATTTCCCTACTTGATGACAGTTAAATCCCTCTAACGTAGATATTGATGAAAGTCATTAAGATATCATCAAGGCATACCGTAAACGCACGTAGTGAGATTTCATACCTTAGCAATGGAATTAAGCTCTGGCAGTTTTGTCAGGAAAAGGGCATTGCTTTCGATTGAAATTTTCCTAAGAGCTAGTATAGGACCTTAAAAATGCTGCGAAGTCAATTATCTCAGTCTTAAAAATGGGTTCCAATAATAACATCAGCAACTTCCGGGCTATGTCCTCAGCGTCATGCAGTTTCAAATTATCACATTACTAAAGAAACTTGTACAGCACTTTCTTCCAATTAGCTTTTGCACAAAGCGATTGTCCTTGCCTTATCATCTGCATAAAAGTGTAATTAGCGCCCTATCAATAGCGGCCTGTTTTCCGATCTGCCAGACGCACTTACTATCAAATGTTACTAAGAGAGCAATGTGAAAAATATTCAAAGGAGTGTTGTAAAAACAATATGTTAAAAAAGATTTGGTGGCAGAAGGTAATGGATGACATCATGATTGAGGTAGAAAATGGTTTCTTTGCGATTGCAAAAGTGGAGCGTGATAATTGCGTTATTGAAAATGCAATATTCTAATTAGGACTTCTAATAGATTATTGTCACCGGCAGATTTGTTCAGATCGACACCATTTAAAGATAATCAGACCTCTTCCCAGCTTGGACTACAACCTGCACGCCACTTGTGATTGGAGTGTGTAGTACCACAGTTATTCATGCGATCTGCCAGTCAGAAACGGATGAATCGTAACTGTTGCATTGGTGACTCATTAGATGAAAGGGCTTTGAAGAAAGTGTACTCTAAATTTGAGACTTAATATTTTCGCACCTACTTATATTTACGATGTGTGAACATTTTGGAAACAATTCACATCTTCACGGTTTTTAGCTTTGCGGTTCACGAAATTTCTTTCCAATTAGAATATCTTTTTTCTCTCCATTTCTGGATTGAAGGTCTTCACTATCAATTGGTTTGATTTGTTTGGTGTTATGTGCGGCACTCCAAGGGAGGGTATCAAATCGTGGTCTGCAGCATAAACACACTCGCAACATCAATAGTTTACTCTGAATCATGCAACAAGCAAATGCCCTGGGCATATCATGAACAAACAAACAAATAAGTTCAACATTTTAACAACTACCCAAAGGTGTAATAGTGTTTATGTCACAAATGATCTGCAATCCAGGATCGTCCGTTTTTTCTTCATCAGAGTTCATTGTCAAATCAACATATCTTAATGCACTCTTTGTTTAAAGTCATTTTTGTTCACATTGCTTTTTGTGTTTCGTGACTCACCCATCTCCTAGATACGTTTTTCAAGCGAAATATTTCAGCGGCCTTTGGTTATCCTTCCAGCGGTGAATGATAACGATAAAAAGTCAGTTGGTTACCATTATTATATCCAACACTTCTGTTGTGCAAAGGATCATGATATTTGGATCACGTTTGTACCCTACTTTACCACATGACTCTTTCATGTAGCCTTAAGCGCCATTAAAGTAACTTAACTCAGCAGCAGTCATATACACATTTGCTGATATTTACAAAAAATGACATTAAAGAGGTGTCATCTATATAATGGAAAATTCATAAAGCTTAGAACCTTTGATATGTTGATCACTATGTGTACAATGATACAAAGATACAACTTACTGTTAGACTTCAGTTGATGTCATACAATGCAACAATTCAAGAAGAACTAGAAGATATTCGATATTCTTAAGAGGTTAACAGATCTCGACACGAATGCTTTCAATTCAGCAGAGTAAACAGCGATATCATTTCGAAATCCTGAATGTGTAACTTTTATGGCCGTGCATTAGATAATAACGGAAATGGCAAGCCATGTGGTCACTTGATGTCAGTAACAGTTACTGTTGGTAGTCTATTCTGACTTTTAAGAAGACATCGTCTTATCTGATTGATGCAGTCACATGACTTGTCACTGAAAGTCATTGAAGGCAGCCTTCATCAACTACATGTATTATTATCCATACGATTATTTTCTGAGTGCGGTGTTCAGAAAACATAGATGAAATATCTTACAGTACAACCAACCGAGCTTCCAGCAAATTCACATCGGTGTATCTAAATTACAAAAATCAGCATTTGACAATCTTTTTTCCCTTGCTGTTGCCTGGGTGTTTGTTTTCACAAACACGATGCACTTGGTATTCGAGCCATTGTGATATATGGTGACGAACACTGCTTAGGGCTGGCTATAATGAAACTAGTTTCTCTGTTTGTTTCTAAAACTTTTTGGTGAGTCATATCTCAGAGCGAGTCCACAAGCCCAATGTTGCAGTAAGAGAATAAGAAATAAAACGTAATACGATATTGCTTTTTGTTTGTTTTTCAAAATTCCCTTGGTCTTAGTAGAAGTCAATGAACTTTAACCAATCTTTCACAAGAAAACTATGTCACAAAATAGCAGAAAACACTGTAGCTCGAGTATTAAAGGAACAGTGGGTTTAAGAGATAATTGAAATTGAAAATTCGTTTCACCTTGCCGGATGAATGTATGCCCGTGACAAACAGGCGGCAACGAGTAGGCCTAACTTTCTCCTCAAAACAGTATTACTGGGCGATAATGGGCGCAAACCACCGCTTAAGGATACTCACCAACTTATTGTGACAGATTTAAAAGTGGACAAAGATGATGGAAAGCCCCATGGGATGATTTTCCCTTACAATGTAGAGAGAATCTATCTTAGTCACATTTATAAAATTCAAAACTGTCATTTTTGCCATGGCGTATAGTTTTAGAAGAGTGTTATGCATATCTCAAGTCATGTGCAAAAGTATCTGTGCCCAGGGGTCTTCGCATCAAAACTGAATTGACCTGAACCTGTTATATGGGACCTTACCATCGATTTATCATTATATTGAACTGATTATTTGCATGTTTCATTTTCATCACTCGCAGCAAAAAATAGCAAAACCACACATTCTCAACCAGTCCTCATCATAACACTTGCATCTCTACCACCGCCAAAATGTGGAAGGTGATTGGTGAAATCGCTGCATGATAACTAACATGACGGGGAAAACGAAACGTTCAAGTTATTAGAATGATATAGAGCAAGTAACGTGACCACGAGAGGACACACAATGTCATTTATTATACATTGGCACCACAAAAGGCTTGGCGCCGTCATTCCCGACTACTGTAGCTGTTCCTTGGTGGATACATCTGATTGAAATTCCGTTCCAATATGTCATGTCCTGGCTTCCGTTGTATGAATAACGACTTTAGGTCCGTCAATGGTTTAGGCTCGGTGGTCGCAACTGGCAATGTCTCTAGTTTCAAAGTTATCAAGCACGTTTTAAAGCAATTTGTACAGATTTGAAGTTACCAATAAACTGTTTTTTAGTGTTGAAGTTTTATTAGTATTGACCAAGTTAGGTTAAACATGATGAGGGAAACTGCATAATCCATTAACATGAAATTGAAATAAATGTCACTCATTTTCTTTACACTCATATACTTTAAACCCCTTTGACATCGGGATTTTAGAATACAGTCGAAAATGCCGACAGTACAGCCACCTTTTTTTCACAAGTTTGATTGAATACGAACATATCGTCGAAAGCTTGTAGTAATGATGGTCTAGACCCTAGTCTAGTCATATATTTATCAAGCCCGCTATCTTGTAGACACGAAATCGATCTCTTCTCAACTTCACCAAATGCCTGGCATGCTCAAGTGAACGATGGAGTAACAACACATCAATACGAACTATAGGAAATTAAATGGCCAAACAGTGTCGATTGATCTTACCAATTAAGAAAGTGATTTGTTCCAGTATCCATATTCAGCTGTCTGTCTAAATCAGCGTCTACTGCGCAAATATGTCCGAGCTAACGGAGACTCACGGGCGTAACATTTCAGTCATAAGGAGTTTATTTAGTTTCTTATGAACATGTTGCACAGCCAATGTGAAGAGTGTGAATGTACAGCAAGCATGCAACTTCAAACGAAATGCATTATAGTAATAGCTGATGTATTTCAGTCTTAATGACGTGACCATCACTATTCCTCTAGACACTGAATGAAATGACTCTTCATGAAAGTTAGAGAACAGTGAGTGCGAGAACACCATAATGTGCATAAAAGTCATAAAAAGGCTCATTTAAAAAGCATGTTCTTAGGTCACTTGATAGACCAATTTGGAATGACATCAATTTGAAGGATAAAGTATAAGTCAATTTTCGCAAGGTGTAAGATTCCTCTTGTGGCCATCACTTCCATTACGGAGTCCCACTTTAACCAGGCGCTTATGCAAAACCATAGGATCGAATTAATGCATTGTGCAACTAGGCACCTGGAAGATGACAAGAAATACAAATCGTGAAAAATTGTCTAAAGTGCTGCTAATTGACCAAATTACCAGAATGGCAGCATCATTGCTTTTATCACTTTTAATCATCGTTTATCCATTCCGGCTTCTTAAGTATGCCAGGCTTGTGATAGTTGGATTTGACCAAGAATTAACAAGGACTAGATTCTTAATTCTTGATATGACGTACTATTCTAACAGTACATGTCAGGATGATGCTGTAGATGGAGTCGAAGAATAGATGTGTTGAATTGAATAAACCTCAACGAATAACCAAGAAAACATCGTACTTGCATGTGCATGCACTTCTGGGACGATGTGTCATTAAATACGGAGAGATCTAATCAGACAATATTATTTTATATTATTTTGCATCTTTCAACAAGTTCGATTATCTAAAAACAAACAAACCATTTAAATCCACGGATTTTCAAAATGATTGATTAAGGAACGAATTATTATAAATTACATTATGAAAAAAGAAGTCACTTTAATTAGAAGTCAGAGTTTTAAAAAATGATGTCATATGTCATCTTCATTGACAGCCAAACACTTGTCGAGGGGATTTCCGAGATCTATCAACTAGAAATTTGTAAAAATATCATTGACAGTCATTTTATAAACACAATCATGATTTCAACTAAACTATGATTAATAAAGCGTAACCTGGGCCTAATTATCCATCAGTCGATCATGCTTAACTGCACCTGCATGCTCATCATCTTCGGGTGTTCAATTTTGTTTGTCAAACCGGAAATTGATCTTAAGAGCCTGTCAACTGATAAGCTTTATTTAACATACGATGTTTTATTTTGAATAATTGAAATCTAAGTCCCTTATTGATAATAGCTTCGCAACAGAATCTTTTACAGGCGTAATTAATCAAGTAAATGATGAGATCTCATGTGCAAATTCTTTTTCTTTGCATTTTTACAATCAGTATGCAATGATGGTCATTAAGAAAACATCAATCCCTAATCTCAATGACACTAAGTATTGAAGCAACGATGTTTGTTTGTTTTATCTGAAGAATCCACAGGCACACACAGCCATGGCAACGATAAATGAGCAGAACAATGCTTTTCGAAATTTTGAATGGGGATAATCCTGTCTTTTATGAACATTTTCAAAAAAGTATATAACAAGGTTTGACAGCGACCTAAACTTGTTCACGTCAGATTTCGCATCCTTCCATGAGAAGGCCGATGGTATTGTTCTCGCTCCCATTCCCACACGAGCTACAAGTCGAAACGCAAGTTACCATGTCGATTGAGGAGACGGGATTCACGTTGTTTGTAGATCACACGCTTGAGACTGGACCATGAAGACAATGCCGTCAGTCAGAAATTAAAGTAGCTTTGTATGTAAAACAAACAAATGAAATTATGCTGAACTCAAGCATTCCTCTCTGCTATGTCCATCCGGGGATTCTAAAAAGAATATAACCTTTCATAAACACAAAGTGTAAAACAATTAGGTCCATATGACGTATTAGCTTAACATGCAAAATAGCTTCGTATATTGCAACAACAGATGAACTTGAGCATGTTTAGGGGAATCGTATGGTAATAGAAATTCATATTCACTCCTTGACTAAGTTGCACGAGAATAAACTCATTGACAATGAATATTCAATGAAATTTACACAATATTTCATGTCTTTAGGATATATGGAGTGAATGCACTGTATAATTTGTCGATCAGTTGAAACACTATCCCATAGAGAAAAAGCAATCCCAAGAGAATGGCTATGTACCACATATAGTATTCGCACTTGAATGGATGGATGGACGCATGATTGTGTAGTTTACCACGACATTGGGTGGTAAAACGGAACTCAGTAGATTGACTAAAAAAACATATTTCTTCTGTTCTACTGTGGTGTTTAACAAAAACTACAACATCATACGAGGGGGAGGGGAGGCGTGTGATTGAAGAGGTTTGTTCTTAATTAGTCGCTACATATCACTAATAATGAAAGAGTTAAGACGTTGAGGTTACAAGTTACAGTTTATTGATCACTATGCCCTTAAATGGCTTCTAACTTGTTTTGACAGTGTTCATAAAAATATTATTTATTAACTGTTTTCGAAAACGACTTTTTTTTCTCCAAACCAACATTTTGGAACGCTGTAACTTTGAAAAAACAATTTTTCACTTGCAATGAATACAGTACTATTAATATTATTCAATCTTGAAATATAATGTTATTAATAGAGATAGATTTTAAATATAACCTGGTGTTTTCGAACCACTCGTCCAATACAACAAGTTGACACAGGAACTATGGGGAAGATGTAACCACAGTTGGCTTTTGAAAGCTCCAATACAACGATGCACAAGGTGTATCGTAATCAGCATCCAAAGCACTGGTTTTCTGAAATGCCTGTAGTGCATCCTACAACGGTTGAAAACAGGCTTCATCAGCAACCTTTGCAATTACACTTTGAATGTTATTTCGAAAGGGTAGCTTGTAAATGCCCGTACACTGTTCAAGTCACACTTGTGCACCTTGCGTGATTCTGGAGGACAGTAGCACATGATATGCAATTCCTGAATATAAGCTTAGTGTTTTGAAATAGATGTACATGATAGTCATTGCTACTGTGGAATAAGCAGTATTCAGTAAGTTTGCTAGTAAAAGGTGGATGGAGTATGGCATATGTCCCCCAAACAGGACAGATACTTCCGGAGGAATTATCTCTTGCTCTAGAAATAGTCAGCTTACTCACTGGCTTTACTAACAAGTACATCCTTGGTATTGTAATCACGATGGGGATTTTCGGCAACATCCTGTCCATCATAGTGTTCTTTCGATGCAAGCACAAGGATCTTGTGACTGTGACATACCTGACGCCGTTAGCCGTAGCGGATCTAGTGACGCTCTTGTATGGGGCCTATTCCTGGATAGTGATTGGAGTCCTGGAACGTTCAAACGGTTATTTTTTCATTGACGATCGCTTCTCTTTGGGTCCGCAGATTTTGTGTAAGTTGATAGGTTATATGTACCGTACATCATCATGCATATCATCGTATCTGATCGTTCTATTTTCTTTTGAAAGATGCATTGGTGTCTGGCTTCCAATGCAAGTGCATTTATTTTATTCAAAGCAGAGGCGGAAATATTTAATTGCATTTATGATTTGCGCAATGTTTTCCATCAATTTTCTAATTCTTGCCTACTACTGGATATACGAATGGGGTGGCACGGATTTGGCTTGTTTCTTCTACGTCCCAGATTTTTCGACATTAGGCAGATTCTTCCTTGTAGAGATCATGGATCACGCCATACCACACATTTTCCCCTGTGGCGAGATTTTCACATTTAGTGTACTGATAATCTTAGGTCTTTGGAAAGCCAAAAAAGCAACAAAGACCATAAAAAAGAATGTGCGTTCGGACAACAGTTTGGTCAGCCTTTTACTTGTTTGTCTCCTATACATCGTCAGTACTGTCCCCCATTCAGCTGTTTGGGGTTACTGTAACTATTTCAACTTAATCCTAGGGGAGTGGCCTGGGCGATCAGAACAGGAGGTGAAAATCTTTCTGATGATAGGTTTCTTTACGACATCCTTTTCAATGTTGAATTACAGTTTCAATTTCCTCATCTACGCCAGTACGTTAGACATTTATAAGGAAGAATTAAGAGCGATGTTCAGAAACTATAAGCGAAAAGGCCGACGTGTGAAGGTTTGAACAGTTCATTAAAAAAAATTTGGAGGGGGTAGTAGCCTTTACCTGTAATATCCTCCAGTCTAATTTTCCATTGAATTTGGCCAATTACCGGTATATATAGTTGACATTCTTTATTCTAGTGCATCACTAGTATCCCAACTCAACCTCAAGACGTGACAACCTCAGTGGCTAGAAGGCTGTTTCATGTCAATATTGACATTCTTCCTTCAGTGATAGTGTAAGCCTACAACCCCAAGGGCTACACCGCTCATCCAGCCGGGGGGACGGATCAACCTGACCTTTGTTGAATTCCAATACACTTCATCGCCAGAAGCTGATGTCAAGCAAGATTAAACTATCTCATTTAATTTTCAGATAAATCATTCGAATCTGAGTCTGATCCATGAAAAAGACGTTTAATTGGCCTTGTGAAAATACTGTGGGTCGAATCCAAAGCGCTATCATCCGTGACAACATTTTGGGTGCAAAGTAAAAAGAAAGTTCTTATCGTGATTTGTATTAGTATTGGTTGTAAGTTTCATGAGCAATCTAGGATATGACAGCGCTTGCCGCATGAAACGTTCATCTACCTGAATCACTTCAAAATCCTCTTTAAAAGGTGTCAGGAAGATATCAGTTACATCAAGTAAGGCGTAGCTTCTAAAATCAATTGCAGTTTGCTACTTCGGATATACACTGCCCTCACCTCATTACTTTGTGAAAACAACTTTCACTGTACCTGTGAAAACAACTTAATAGAGAACTGTGCTAAACGTCACTTGTTTAACAAGAAACATGATGCACGCGCAGATGCATTTACTTATTCATTAAAAGTTTGTGACATAGTCATTTTGATAAACACGTCTAGTTTATGAATAATATGTTTGGTTTTCTTACTGTCTTAAAACGATATTTTAAGTATGGGTCATATTGTTCAGCCCCAAAATTATATGCTTTCGTTTGGATCAATGGCTTACCTAGATCAAAAATAGGAAAGATATTTGTTAGGTCAATATGTTCGTGTCACCACAAGGTGACATGTTAGGTGATGTTCTCAGCATGTTCTACTCTGACAATATCGATACGATATTGAGCACCCATCTAAACCGCGTGTAGCTTGTTGAATCGTTCATGTTCGTATGGTTCGCAAATCGTTCTGTTAAATTGAAATTGGAGTAATGTTTTTGACTGCAAAAGATTTCTCTGATCTGAATCTCTTCAATGAACAAAAAAATAATTACCCTCCAAGAAGAGGTGATTGCAATTGGCTGTTAATGGTAGTACGCAGTTCGCGACTGCCACCAAAGTTATCAAGCTTTTGCTTTATACCTTCTCAATGCAGTTGTGACATTTATCTATCCCTGATTATCAATTAGGCAACAGCTTCCTAGTAATGCTGACACTTATTACACATTAGTTACACTCGAGAGACTTCTGTCGTACTGCACATCAATGAACATTTACTAGAACGAAATTTGACAAGAAACAACTTTGAATCAGCTTGTCAATAATTGCATAGAAATTATTGAATCTGTCACCTGATATTAGTTTAAAACACTTAAGCTTTGTCAATCTTGCAGGATCAAAGGAGTGTCAGAAGGCCGCACTAGTTGATAATTTGGGGTTTTAAAACGTTTTCTTTACGAGACCTGAGTCACAGGCTGGCAGAACGTAGAATGCAAGTTGCATGCGTTCATGAGTTTTATATAACGACCGCAATTGGCGCATTCGTATTTCTAGTTTCGGCTGTGCGCTTTTCAGCAAAATAGGGAACATGTGGTACCATCAGTCGTGGTACTGAGAGTCCACCAAACGAAATTATAAAGAAACCAACTCCTCCTAATATCTTTATAATTTCATTGAACTAAATTAAAGGTTGGTTCTTTTCTGCCTTTGTCTATAAATGGTGGAAACATACGGACAACAACATGTAACCCCTCATTCACATTTAGAAAGACCTGATCCATAATTAAGAGATGGTGCGCTTGATCCGTTATACGATTAAGTTCAAATCGGGTTCGATCAAATTTGTATCAAAGTATTGATCAATTATAAAGTTAAGAAAAATAAATGGGCAAAACAGCATTCCTTCTGTGTCAGTTAATGCTGGTAAAATGTAAAATGCCTGAAACTGAAACTGCAACTGAATGAAAATGAATTATTTGGTGATCATCACGTTTGGAAACTAAAGTTAGATGAAGTTTCACCTACCTTCATCAATTCAAATCAGAGAAAATACGTTGCACACTATCCTTGTATTTTAGTTCTAAAATTTAAAATTTGGCTGGCAACTCTTGCTTCCTGGTCTCACTGTTCTCAACGAAGGTAGATCTGGCTTTGAACAAGTCGGTATCCCATTACTTCAAACTAGTTGTGACTGATGGGTGACAAGTAGAGACACCATGTACGAATGGGGAGAACTATATTGCTCAGCTGTTCTTGCGGTAATGGTGAGATCGCGGCTGATATTGGACTCGGACATAATATCGCCTACCCCAAGCCATACGGATGTTTTGAATGAGCGCTGACTGGTTGACTCGAATGTCTGCTCGTTATTTCTCAGGACAATATAAAGATAATTGATTATAATGTTGTATCAATAATATCACATTAGAATAGGATCTACTGGTGACCCATTTCCAGAAATTAGTTCACAATTTTCCCGTAATTACTGTATTGATGACAGCTGTTAAAGGAAAAGCAAAAAAAAACATAATTTGCTCTTCATCAAATCCATCTCAAGAGCATTCCCTTAAAAACTCAAGTCAAATGGATAGGGACACTTACCTAATAGTGACTAAGATACAATTATGTCACTATTGTATCTGGAGATGCTTTATAAATTCCAATGGAAATGTGTTTTTCTTATGGAAAACCCTTATTAAATCCAGATTTCGATCCTTACCTTACATTAACCCTGAAGGAACACTTTTATAAATGACTTAGTCATATTGATTCCATGGTGGTTTCAAATATTGTACGCAATCGCCGTAAGATATTTTATGGTCGAATTATCATTAGCGTCAAGGCCAGCCATAAATACCGTTAACAACAGCAGCTGGGGGCCTTAAAAGTAAATTATTGATAATTTTTATTGAATTTGTTAGTTGGATTATGCAAAGGGAATATCTATTACCATCACAGCATGGTGTCGGGATAGAAAGAAAACATTGACAAGTTAGTTCTTTAAAAAATTGATATAGTTTTTGATCACGATGTTTTAGGATCTATTTCTTGTATCACTACGCCTATGCTGATGTCCATGTGCACACTGAAAATAGGGAGTAATGCCTGATTCCTCGCGTTCTTTCGTCTTATTGGTGATAGGAGATAGACCTGAAAATAATAGTTCGTCCTGATACAGCCAGGGGACGATGCATGTGTGTTGACGCTGATTGACACCGTCGCAGACAGTCTTCCTCCACGACCATTATGACTGCGTTATAAGATTATAATTCACTCTCGTGATACATGAACAACATTTTCATGCTTTACATCGGTAGACCAGATCAACAGGCAAAAAATCATGGAACTCTCCCTCCAGTCTTCCCTATTGCTTCAATAAAAATGTGTGCAAATACCTATTTATGAGTTCTTATACAGACTTTTCTCATCCCAACCGCTTCTATCTAATAAATTGCATCAAGCAGATTTGATGAAAATATGTTGCAGCTCTCACACACGTAATCGCATTTAGGTGTGCTGACGATTCTTGGCTGTGCTTTATGAAGTCATTAGTGTAACAAAAAGAAGCTTATTTTCTTGAAGTGGATATAAATTGGATTATGCAGGTGGAGGGTGTAAATCAAATTGGATGGTTTCTAACAAGATCAAACATCTGTCGGCATCATCAGCTTTCGTAATGAGAAGGCATTTTAATGGAAACATAGTATCATGGCCTGCCTCAGGTCTCCCTGATGTTACAACAGAAACAACAGAAACTCTGCCATCCCTACCGAGTATCCTCAATTGTTGCAATAGAATACTAGCACAGTCACAACCGTACCACCTAGGCAGATGGACACTGCACGCTAGCTTTGCAACTTCATCCTATTTGCACTCAACTTGAGATGTGCAATATTGTGCTTGTTTTTTCTTTATCCTTTTCCATCATATTGTCATCTCGGTGCTCAACGGATTCTTTAAGAATCAACCACATGCCAAGTTCACCACTTTGGCTGCTATGTTAGTTTTAGATCTGTTAGCAATTTAACCCTTTAAGCCATATCATTTTGAGTAAAATTGTTATTGTGTGCAGAATAAAAATTGTAATACATTGATGCTACGTGTGCGCGCACAAGTGTGCTTTTATGCTGATGACTCCCGGCCCAAATACACACAGTCTGCAGGATTATAGACAAAAAGTGCCCAGCTCGTTTAACGGTTAAGAATGCATACTTACAGCAACTTGTATTAACTTAAAATTACATCCTTATTACACCCCCGTTTGAGGGAATATTTAAGGCAAGAAATCCCAAAGACTTGGAAAGATAATGCGCCTAATTCATCAAAAGTTACGGTTATTACAAGAACCGATCTCTATCTTCTATGAGCTTTTTATAGAAACTTTCAATCGGGTAACTTTCTCTCATTGAGGTCATTAGTGTCTTATTAATGACCACGTAACGAGCAATTGATGAGGTTAAGATGAGCAGTTTGTTGATGATCAAATTTCGTAATTAATCAGGGCAATCATTCTGAAAAATCAGTGAATATGGTTTGATTGATATGGTCAAAGGCTGAGGTCCTGATTTCAAATGCCACTGGTTTTTTGCTACTGCAGTCGCCACTCTGTGTTGACTACGCTCGGTCCCAGCAGGTATTTTGTATGTCAAATTACCCGCTTCTGCATTTGATGGGAATGGTAGTCTGCTCTGAGAGGAAAGTATGTTTAAAAAGTAACTCTGAGCCCTATTTCAATTTTTTCCAATGCTGATTTCGAACTGCAGTGTCTGATTAATGAACCTTAATGATCAATCACTGATATCGAAATACGGATTAATTTGTGATGGACTTTTATAAAAACTGTCATGTCCAATTATGCTATTTGACAGAGTCTAATGGCTAATGATCCTAGATAGAGCGACGATGTGTTCAAGCAAAATTCCAATTATTCTGGCTGTCCATGTCGGATAATTGTGATCTTGTAGGACATTTTAGAATAGACATTTTAAGTGAAGCGTCATTGGAAGAAAATATCAATGGCGTTGTAAAAAATATTATGTTGTTTCTGGGGAGAGGGAGACACATACTCTGTTTTGATGTTGGCATAGTGTTAGAGGTGTAACCAATATTGAGAGTACCGGTTCACATTTGCAATTTTCTACAGAATTATATTTGAAAAATTCGGACATTCTGACAGTATAAGAATGTCTTATACGTGGAGAAATTGGGGTAAGTTCTGGTTGGTTTTTGTGGTATCTCATAAAGGAATAGGCATTGTGTTTCCCTATGTGCATCTTCTACATGAGCCACTCCAAAGTTAACATAATCACAGTAACAGCTAATCAAAATGTGGTGCCGTTCAGACCTGCCGCGCCGCTAACGTGCTGCAGGTCTAGCTGCATGCAATCTATAGATTAAAGCTGCATCCTCATCATTCCTTTTACCGGTCGTGTGGGTATTCCTTTGTCTTCGAATATCTGTTATATTAGATCCTTCGTCAAGATGACAGCTTATTGGGTGGAAACATCACTAACATGTAATGAAGTTAACCCCTGTCTACTTTGGTAACAACGCTCAAGATGGTCCAGGAAGCTGATTGCAGAAACAGGGATTATTTGGATGACATTTTATATGTACAGTCGTCAAGTAATCCGACACCACGGGCGCGTGATCCACCTTTTCCCGACAGGTTCCCATCCCGTTCTCGTCTTCTTCCCACAAAGTATGCTATCATACGAATAGAAACTGACAAATGCTAACTCATATGTAGCCCACTCTTTGGAGATGACTTGTTTTGGTTCATAATCCTGTCATTCGTGACCTGTGAAAAGGACACATTGCGAGTGACAATCCGAACTCAATGTAAACTCTGCCGTAAGAAACATGATCAAGGGATTCTACGCAGCGACCAGACCAATCAACTTCACCAATATCTATCTGATCTAGTTGACCACATCACCGGCGCCACATTCCTCTGGAAGTGAATGGCTATCCCGTGGGTAGCGCAATATAATCTCAAGCATCCACTGATAAATTGCGATCATTCAATGAACACTTCTAATCAGATAGACAAATGATTAATTAACAATTGTATGGTTTTGGTTAGTTATTGCTTTGCCACAGTGCTGATGTGATGGTGATTTGCAATCTATTCTGGTGCACCTGACTACCAACAATGCAGTTGGATTTGGTTATGCAGTGTTTTCACCAGATCGAACACTAATTCAAACACTAATTCAAACACTAATTCAAACACTAATTCAAACACTACTTCTATGCTTGACAATTTTTCGAGTGTGACCTTTCAGCGAGTGCCTCTGAACATCGTTTTTTGACAAGTTAACATTCCAAAGGCGTAGTGGAACGTGTGGTCCGTATCACCACTGTTACCTGTCACGATTTTAAAATAGACTGCAGACACTAATTCAAGCACCACTTCAATGCTTAACGAAGTTTTCGAGTGTGACCTTTAAGCGAGCTCCTCTGAACATTATTTGTTCTGCAACTAATTTTTCATTTAACATTCCCGACCAGTGCTTCCCTCCTATAACATCAGCTCACACACAGAGCCGTTATGTTAAAACCCAGTTATACGCATCCAACAGAAATTGGCTGCTAAGATGAAATCCATCAGATATTTGTAATCCCCACTCCTTGAAAAAGTTACCGGCGGTCAATGACATCCAAGCTTTGACTGCTTTTATCACTCGCCTCTTATTTCGTTTGGTCAGCCTCTTTGATGTGGGATCAGTCTTCCGATTGCAATTACCGTTAAAAATCTAGTTCTTCGACTAGATAAAGATGATGCTGGGCTTTTGCCGCAAATGGAAGCAGTATTGTTGTTTGGATATGATTCCATGCACTGACACTGTAATGTTGCGTATTTAAACCTCCAGGGCACAGAGATATCTAAAATCGTCGGAGTTTTCTCCATTAATTCTGATGGATTTTGTTGAAATGACATCTCGATACATGAAGTTTGGTCAAGAGGGAGATCAAGAATCAAAAATCATAATTCCTTGACCAAGATCATAAGACCAAGATCATTGTTCCTAAAAAAATAGGAGGCCTTGCTTACAGAGGTATCCGCTAACGGAGTTTCCACTGGTACATGTAACGTGATATATAGCATGTATGTGATATAATTTTATAGCATTAAGTAACAGTTCAATAACCTTACTTTATCTACCATCCGACCTGTATCTTTCGACAAAGCGTAAAAAGTAGAGCTTATCTTAAAGAGTACACCGCCTCTCGGGAGAAGAAATAGATTCAAAGCTGTGACTTTTATAGCGTTACTGCCGCTAGAGTAACGCTTCTAAAAGATTACAAGATTTAAACATTCGATGCATGCAGCGTGGTGCAGTTCTATACGAAAAGCAAAAACTGTGCCGACAGTTTTAAAATGAATCAATGGTTTTTGAAGAACTGTTTCACGTTTCAATGAATTCTGAGAGCAGAGCAAATTATTAATCATAAACTGAAAAGAGCAGCGACTTGTCATCAGGTTTTTGTTGCAATCCTTTAAATGTTCGCCAGCTCAATGACACTTTGAGGGGTGGTTCATGCTTGTTTTAGGCCCTGCTGAGACTCGACCAATCAGCATAAGCATCTCACGCCATCCCATAATTGTTATGAAATATAGTTCCATCTGAATAGCCCCTTGTAGAGAAAATAAGGAATCAATTTGTAACTCGTTCTGCTCATTTTACTGATTACTTATTAACAAATTCATTAGTATGATGGATTAGGGCCACCACAGCTGGAGATGGGATTGGGACTGAAAATGTCTGATTCCAATCCATTTGCTAATATCACAGGCTGTGAAAAGTAAAAGGCTTTGTTCTTCTATTCTGACGGAGGTCCTCAGAGATGTAATCTCTTTCACAAAGGAAAGATTATAAGTCATTTCAATAATAGGTATTAATTATATGATGACTGCGATTTCCTGTATCAAGGCCGATTTCAAGGTTCCAAAGTGTTTAGCTCGCTGATTGCAAAGGAGAAATAATGAAAGTCTAAATTTATTTTGGGTTCAAAGCTTCAATCTAATCTCCCTATAAATTGTTATATTACGTGTGACATTCTTCTCTAAATTTCGATGACGCCTTTCTATCATCGCTGTGAGAGAAGCACTGTGTTTGAATTAAGAAACGAAAAAAATCATCCGTTCCCTGCAAAGTACTAGTATGTCATTATGGATACATATGATGAAACACTGGAATGCTGGACATCTTCTGCTCGAGGATGGCTTCATGAGAAATGGTGTATGCTGTGCTTGATCGTACTCTATCAAGTCCAACCAAATCAATCAACCAACACTTTCTCTTTCCATGCAATTTCTTAGCACAAGAATTGACTTATTATTCCAGACACAACCGTCTTTGAAGTTCTAAGCTCATTACGACACGCACCGTTTTTTAAAAAGTTTCCAACAAGATTAGTTTTGAAGACTGAAAACAACGACCGCATGCATGCAGGTGCCAGGAAAGCGGAAGGTGAGAAAACAGCAAGAAAAGAAGACTCAAGAGTCGATTCTTAGCTCTTCCTGGATAACAGTTTTAGTGTGCGCAAAACACAGAAGGTTTCTTACATTTCGAAAAAAAAACAGAATTCAGGCAAGTCTTATTCTTCCAGAAGAGGGAGATACGTGAAACACACCTTGGGAAGCGCAGTAGCACATCAGTGGAAGGGCCCCGCTCTCCTTTTTCCACTCCATATACTAACGTCTTTCAACTGACCAGAAATGGCCTTGTGTGGTGCATTGTGTGCGCTCCATGATTTCTACAGAACGCTTTCTGGATAAGGCTTGGGAAGAGATATGATAAGCGTTGTAAGAGAGTGCATGTGTTCTTGGAATATAAACGCGCTAAATATAAGAACTTAATTATATTTTAATTTGTGTTTCATCTCTTTCGCGTCATTGAGAGCCCGATTCCATCCTGGCGTTCTACTAAGGCGTTCTGCAGTCGCGCCGGAAAAAGCGTTGTTACAGCAAACAAGCATAGGAATGAAGTTGAGACGAGATTTAAGAAAATTTCGCCAGCCCATATAAAAGCATATCAGCAACGAAAACATCATTCCTGTTTTTTCCTACCACATCCAACCATATTTATTCTTTTGCAAGTGGAGCCAAATATTCCGCCCCAAGGGTCGTCGCCAAAATATGCTAGAAAATAAGTTGACTAAACTGATGGAACTGCCAAACTCAGTGTTGATACTATCAAATACAAAACTCTATCAGTTACGAAAAAAACACAGTTTTATCACAATGCTATTCGAAAGGTCACAACAGCCAAATGTTTTCACAAGAGCAATATCTGAATAATGGCCAACGATCACACGCGCTTAAACGTCATGTATGTAGCCAGTTTTTCCTGCTGTGTCTGCCGAAGGACACTGCTTTTATTACGGGGGGATTCGACGAGGTAATTGAACATTATGATTTGAAACGAAGGTAATCATCCTCATTTTAGACAAATTTTGTTCCATCATTCAACTGATCATGTGACTGTCGAAGAAATCGATATGTTAACGCGCCATTGGCAGATTCAATATGGTGAAGGTATGTTTTTCAAGAGAAAAAAGTAATGCGCCGCGTAAATAGTTACAGAGTTGTTGATTGGAGCCCACACCGTACCATTTCTAAAGTGCAATGCACTTATCACGCAAAAGGAAGGCCTCTCTATAGGAGTGGGAAATCGGTGTTGCGAGCGTTCTGTAACAACCTCCAAGAAATGAACGGAGTAAGACGCAGTATCTCTAAGTCCTCAACTCTCCAGTGCCGTGAGGAACAATTTGACAACAACAAAGACATGTCAAGAAAACTGCTTACCTCGTTGTTGATTAAGTATGGAAATGACAGTCAGAACGTTTCATCACCTCCTCTCTGCCGAGTCATCTGGAAAATACATTAATTAGCCTACATTATGTAAGTGAAGAAGTACCGTAAGGTCGTTAGAATGGGAAAAGCATGGCGTGTAAGAAAAAGAACTCTAACCCTAGAAACCCTGGAAACTCTGGAAAGTTTCACACTAAACTGAATACCAATGCAGTGAAACCAAAAGGAATTCAATTACTTCTTGTGAAAGCAAGTATCAACCTTTCAGACTGATCAATGTCATCAATACGATTGTCTGGCAGTGACAAAAATCATAATCGGCAAGAAGCAATGATGGTGTAGACGCTATACGCCATGAGGTCAGTTATGAATGTTTGCAACAAGAAAACAACATCATGGACTAACAACGGATTGTTGATGGAAGACTCATGTATGTCATTGGCTTTGCAAAGGGATGATCTTAGTTGTCGTTTCTTGAAGGCAATTACCTATCTTGTTATCGTCGATGATGAGATTGCAGTCAGTGGAGACCTTGATGATGTCGATGCGCGCGCAATAGCCTCGAATCCTCAGTGGTATTGTATGTCCCGCAACCGTGGCCAGATTCTATGGATAAGAACTCGACAAACTGGATTATGTCTTGAGCTTTGTTCTTCCCTGAATACACCTGATTTCTACCTTAGTTGCACTGACATGGTTAGCGAATTGGATGTGGTAAAATGAGACCAGATATCAAGCTACAATTTCGGGCTGACGTGAGAGAAAGAAAGTCTTTCGTCCTATTTGAACATCTTATAAACTAGTTTCTTGCGGGCAATCTGCAATATGGGGAACGATACTTTATCCACGAGTATTTCTTGATTGATCCGGCCTCCGTACGGAGTTTGTTGTTTGAGTGAAGACAAGTTGGGTTTTTTGGACTCGGTTATAATCTATGGCCATACAAAAATCTCCTATTTCCTGCAGCAAAGTCGAAGGGGTTACAAGGGAGTACCTTTGACATTGGGAATTCAGGGAAACCATAGCTGAAGATTTTGAACGAAGCGATCACTAGTGATCGGTTGCTTAAGGTTTTCTTTCAGGGAGGTCGCTCGAGACAGCACGGAGGAGTCGGCATATAAGTCAAACTCCTCACGTTATTTTTCTAGTTAAAATTGTTTGCAAACAACGACTGGCCCAAAGTAGACAGCGAAAGCCGGTATATACACCTAATTTGTAGTTTGTCCGGAGCGAGTTCAAGACATTCGTCCAGAACTGTGTAAAATGACCTCCAGGGGCCATTATTCATGGTGTGGACGCTCATCCCGCGTGGAGAGAAATATAGGTTGCCTAGGTGAACTATCAATCTCGAGATGTTAACATTAAGAATGAAAAGCGCCTAGCAAGGAGACAGAGGACCAAACATTACTAATTCATCAGAGGAAGTGGCGGACAATGCATCGTTTTCTTGTTTTGATTGAATCGGTGGTTGAGAAATGGTGAAAAGATTGCGGGTTGTTCGGTGCTGATCAAATTGTAGGAGACAGTATGTGTTGGATTAATGAGGAATTAAGTAAGAACACATCTGAGCTCTTAGGTGTGCAATCTTCCAGAAGTTGTTTTATAACTCCGAGTAGGAGTAGGGGTCAGTCGTGACCGAATTTATCAAATAAACGGGACAATAAGACATATTTCTTAGCGGTTGAATGAGGAGGAATGCGAATACTTGGTTGCTGATGAGACAGCATTCGTATGAACAGAGGGTAGGCAGACTTATGATGAATGGAGTTATAGCATTTGGTTCATGAACAGTTAATATAGTAGCATTTTTCAGGCGATGCAAAGCAATATTTCTTAGTATTACACAGTTGAAAAAACATCTTATTTCTGTAGCAAATTTGGTATCACAAGAGAGAAAAGGGCAACACACTGCAGGTTTGGTTTTTGTTCATCCAGTAATCTGCTATTCCCCAATCTGCCCAAGACCTGTCCTTGTTTCACTATCATCAATCACTGTCAACTGAGTTAGATATCAATCATAAAACCAATAGATGGTTTGTGTCACAGGATGACATCTGGTCAGAAGGCACGGAATGTTTACAGCGTAGGGGCGAGGCAATGGCTGATATGAATAAAATCTAGCAAATGCTTTTTCTTCAATTTTATACAGAAAGGCCTAGTGTAAATGTACATGAAGTTTTAGATAAAAGCTAGATTTGCTAGTCTTTATTCATATCACCCATTGACATGGCCTGGTCTGTTTGTTATGGGGTTATTGTCCACTCCGAAACTTTGCTTCTGACCTTTGGCAAGTTTCGGCACAGTCTTTAGATCAATGTCTTATGCTTCGTTAGCAACTCGTTCTAATCTGAAAAAAAGAACAGCACGATCCGATGCTAAAATGTAACGAACCGGCCTCATCGTGCCTGAAGCCGAATCCTTAGGTTCTCGTTTTCCTCATAAAAAAGAACATCGGTCACATGTGATACTGCCTGTGGACAACCCAGTGCAAAGATAACTGCATATCTTAAATCTTTTTGTTCGCTTTTTTGCGAAGATGCTTCACTTGGCTTATCATCTATGAATGATAAATGCCTAGACTTCGCTAAGCAGAACAGATGAGATCACCATCTCATTTTCCATGTTCGTTTTTGCTGCTTTGTTACAAATACAAGTATGGCCAAAGCTTTTTCAAATTGCCTAATGATAAATTGATCTCACCTACTGGGAATTTATTTTAACATCAGACTGACCAGTGGGATATGAGCTGGAAGATAAAATAATTGTATCATTTCTATCGTTATTACCAATTTGCATTACTTATGAAATGTGCCAGTATGGACTAGTGTCCAGCATTCAGTACACACAAAATGTCCCAATAGCTAAATGTGTGCCAGACTCAAAAAATTCACTTAAGTGAACTCAGCTGAGTTAATATGCATTGGTCCGGGCTTCTATAGCCCGATTCATCATTCGTCATTCGCTCCAAGCCTGGTGCTTCTGGAACCAATTTATTCACGTAGAAAGACAACGGTTGCGACAAAAAGTGAAATGCTATGTTATTTGCGCGAAAGATGTGTCAATGATAGAGTGATATGCATATTGTGAGATATTTATATTGGTTACTGCCAGAGAGTTACGGCCGAGTGTAAATATTTAGTGTGTATTCACAAGTGCTATACGTCGTATTTGGTCCCAACATCTCACAGTATGGCAGTTTCAAGAGATCATTATTATATGAAAAACAGGCAGCATCTTTTCTAGTAGAGACGTCATTACTGTCGAATATGAACCAATGAACAAACACAAGAAGTGTCTCAGTAGAGGTCAGAATACTAATGAGAGTAGCTTTACCGAAAGTTATAGCTTCATTATTGCACAGCTACCTCCAAATGGGGATAGATTGAGAAAACCTGTGAAAAATGCAGTGCTTTTATAGGTTATCTTGGCAAACACCAGCGGTTGGTTGGTTGATCAAACGAATAGAAGTTTTTGCTGTTTGTGTGGACTGCCGTTTAGCGTCAATTGTAGGAGGCTACCCGTTTATATTCAGCGCGGGAATTCCATGCTGTCTTTGTCCACAATGGCTGAACAAAACAGCGATATCAATCAAGTTATGTTTTTCACAGCTACTAAAATGGTGAAATTGACGTGATGTTGTAGTTGATGCGCACATGTTACTATCAGCTTAAGTCGAATGGACACTTAAGGTGTGTTTTGTCAACAAAGAAGACCAAATAACTCCATCCATCAATTGCATGTTATCTGTGCTAAAGAGGTTCCTGGTGAAAAGTTTCCTTAATTTGGAATAGAGGATAAAGTGGTGACAGTAATGATGTATCATTAAGGTTTAGAGCCAGGTAATGGCTGCGTGATTAAGGACTTTGGTACTTGGTGTTTGTGTGAAACACTTTAAATCTCTGGTAAATCCTGATTTGTTGTTACTGACGTTATCTTGCTTCTGCAATGCAGGTCATTCCTCAAATAAAATGTAACGTTCCTAGGGCAGCAATAGTTTAAAGTAGCCTGTTAGATGGCAAGTTTTGACGGCAATTAAAAGTACTCCCTATGACCATCCGTGCCTCGCCGAAAAACGAATGAGAGGTGCCTGGTGATGGATTGGCCAATACTTCCTGCTATAGATGCCGAATGTGCACACGACTGCAAGGCATTGAATGGCAAGGGAAATATTATCTTGAAGTTTATTGACTTACAAGAGCCTTTCTCACGAAGAATTCAATACGTGTCTAATGTTACTTTCCTCTGCTGTCGTGTAAACAGCCCTTAATGATTCAGAACTAATTCTGATAAGTATCTCAGCATGCTAAGTAACGTAATATATCAAAGAATTGGCTATGTTGAGATCAAATGGGAGAAATCCTGGATATAATCACCAAATTGAATTCTATGGTTCTTCTGATTTATGAGGTTAATTCACAAATTGGTGTAATAAAGATGCCACATTCGTCCTTGGGATAAGTAATCTGGATGACATCAAATCACAATGAAATCATCAAATGTGATCCTCGTATCTTCAAAATATGTTTCCATTTCAATAAATTCATAATATTGAATTGCAAAGAGCGTTGTTTCTTACTAGACAACTCAGTATACTACCGGCACATGTAACTTGGTAAGCTGTTTGCAATTATTGGATCATTTCCAAATTCGATGCCACTCACTCTAGCATCAACATCAAAACTTCCATTTCCTTCGGGTCTTATGTTTTCCCAGTTACATGAAATAATTTTTTTTAGGGATTTTGCAAATGTACAGGTTGGGAGGATGGAGGTCAATTTCAAACACTTTTTGTACCAACTGTGTACAACAACCATTTACAGTGATGAACATCGACACAATACATCATTAAGTGGGTCAGCAACAGGTACGCTTGGCTCCACTGTTGTTTTTCACTAAAGAATGTACTAAGTCATGTCATTCTTTATGTCCCCTGTGCTAACGTTCACGTAGTGCAGCATCTTACTATCACCATTGAAAATAAAGGCACTGCTATCTTAGCCTGACACCTTTAAAGTCCTCGGGAAATAGTTGGAAATACTGCAATGAGATATACAGGTCACACACGGCATGCTTCATGATCTACCAGAGGCCATGGAAATTGATTCGAGTTGAATTAGTTGGATTTCTGCCTGGCACGAGAAATGATTTCGAATTTGGAGTCACTAGTGGCAGATTTGTGTACGTGACTTCAGCCGGAGAAAAGCTTGGCAGGGTAAATGTCATGAATATTTCTGCAACATCGCATCGATAATTGGGTAGTAGTATCTGTCAGACAGCAAAACTGTCTTAACGTAGGACAGGTTTTTATTCTTCGTATCTCAAGTCTTTTCGCTATCCACATTGGCGGGTTCAGCTACATAGTGCCTTTCTTAACAACATCCTCACAGACAATGTTTTTGCAGAATGCGCAGTGTAAAATGTGTAGGTTCTCCCTTTGATTTACTTCTTAATTCCTGAATACGAACAAAATGACAAAGTGATGTAGCATTCAAGCAGCAACTCCGGATACGGCAACTAAAATAGCCCACTCACTATACTACGCTTTAATGTCACATAAAGTATCCGCCCAGCTTCTTCCACCTCAGTTCCCTTAACATATCAAAGCAATTGCAATCAACTTCTTTCATGGGCGAGATATCAGAAGTTAAGACGATATTCAAAGAAAATAATACACATTTAGATATTTTCCGTTTTCTAACGCGAAGCCACGAAATTGCTTTTAAGATGTATTGACTTTGATCAAAATATTGGAAAAAAAATTGAGGCACTGGACAACTTTGCAAGATGAGAAGCACAAGAGAGTGGCATACATCAACCTTAAACTCCAGAAATTAATTGTCTGTAGAGCTATAACAAAGCCAGTAAAACTTCCAGGTGATTTCTTTCAGATATTGCGCTTGCTGATGAAGCATCACAAGTTTTCACCATTCATGTTTATCGTTTTTTTATTCGATAAGACCATTATGTGGACAAGCTTTATGCTGTCGTAGCCACACATCATAGTAAAGAATGCCAAAGGCACAAGCAGATCAAGCAGAGTAAATTGCAATATTTGGTTTGATGTCGAAAATTAATCACGTGTATTCAAAAATAATCCAGAACAAGACTCTTTGCCAAACAATTTCTCCCACTTTAATTGCATTTTGAGACAATTTGAAATTTTAACAAATCATGTAACAGCTTCCTTGTCCATCTGAACTGATGAAAAAATGTGTCCGTATGACTCTTCTGTCGTCACTGCTAGCATCATAATGTGCATGCTTGGCTGACAAGCGTGGCAGTTGGAGACAAATCTTTGGTTGATGATAGATTGTCTGGTAGAGGTTATTTAAGGACACCGGTATTTCGAGACACCAGGCGTGTCATCATTGGTGATGACATTACAGTGCCCGGTTGATAGTATGTGTATTAGCAATGACAGGGTCGCCAAAGGACAGTCAATATCTGGGACAGCTGGCTTACCTGTACGAGTCATCGCCGATACTTGCCTTTGGCAAGGCAGTACAGAATCCTTTGCAAACTCATATCTCAAATTAAACCTTTTCAGAATTCGCAACATTTCAGTTCTTTTTTTTTCCGACCTTAAAAACGGAAGGTGGCATGGAGCTGTAGTCACTTTATGAAGTGAATTTCCAAATATATTTTGTTTCTGCGCGACCATAGCCTAACATTCAACAGGATCGTTTCCTTTAACGTAGAATGAACAGTATTGAATTTTTCGTACGGTAGTCGCCACATGTATATTATGCCGGGTCCAAGACCAAGTGGTGAATTGGTGAAATTAAAAATCACGATGTATGCTGTGATATTCTAGCTACTTAGTTCTGATATAAGATATTCCACTCATAAGTTAATAAATCATCAGTATTAACATGGCCTTATCAAATAATACGATTAAACTTAATGTAACATCATGAAAGATGTAAACTAATTACTGAGTAGTCTCGCCAACTGATGCATAATGTAGAAGGTCTTGCTGATCCAGACAGAAGATGGCAAGGTCTATTAGTTTACCCATTCTCATTTATCTTCACCAAATGGGTGAGTTTGCCAACTCCCGAAGGTATATCTACCCCACCTGCTCATATCAAGCAGCTAAGGAGAGCATCTCAGAAACGCGAAGGATGCCATGCTTCTTGTGCCCGATACATGGATGCTTCGCAAACGTGGACACCAGACTGAAACCAAAATCTGACAAATCATAGGAATTTTATCAAAAAGGGGAAAGGTATTGATTTGTGGCAGCTTTTCACCCACTAACGATTGAGCAGTTAGACGCTTACTTTGTGTTTCAACATGTCCAGAAATGGTTCTTCATGTCGATAGTGCTTCAAGAACACTGTCGTTTCTAACTCTAATATTTACTGTACGAATACTTGACAAATGGATCCGAAGTCGTAACACGGAGAAACCGATATCGCCACGAAGAGCACTCCAGATCATTCAAAATAGCCCCATGACATCCGCGAGTGTGATACATCCACTTCTTCATCCAGTAGCTGAAAGCTCCGTGATATTAATCAATGTAATGTCACTTTCATTTTAATTTTGCACGGCCAATTTAATTTCGGCACCTGTAGAAGTTGTCCAGGCAAATTTGCTGCGATATCCTAAAAAACTAGGTAAAATGAACTCATTCTTTGCAGTGGTACACACAGCGTAATTATCATTAGTTTTGAGGACATTTCTCCAAAAAGGATCACAGAGTCCCAGATTAGGTATTGGTCGGGGATCTTGTTACTACTCCCAAAACATCAAATGGATTTTGGTACAACAGATTGAGTCTTTGTTTATCTGTGCAATTTTTGACAGAAAGCATTTTTCGAGGCTTATCATAATTCCCCGTGCATGTCAGCCACTCTCATTAGGCATCATTAAGGGTCTTTCAGTCATTAGTAGATATATGGTTGAATAACTAACTTAATGGCTGTATGCGCTGCACACTTTGCTTCACCCACAATGTGACATGTACCAAGAACACTCAATACGGGAGGTTTTGTGGTTGTAGACTTTGTTGACTGGTCAAGTCCAGTTTTGACTTCGATATTCTTTAGATTCAAGATCCAAACACTACGTCGAAGTCACAGTTATTTCAAGCATAATTTGTTTTGTATACTTGGTGAAACTCAAAGGTCAACCGTTTCTCTGTGCAAAACCATTTGGGTCCCATCAGTTAGCCTCGTCGACCCTCAAGTTTCCTTCATAATCATATTACAACCCGATGCTTTGACTTGAGACGACTTCTAAGACTGAGTAGTTTGGATCTGAATGCTGTGTCTGGCAATGAGAAAACCACGTTAGTTTCACAATTTTAGGTACAATTCTTATCCATAGCGTCTGCAAACATGTAGGATAAGCTTTCTTATAAAGAGAGCGAGAGAGGAGGGAGATTCAATGAGAGGAGCATGCAAGTTGAACCGACCCCATTCCCGATCTGTACTCTTGTTTTTAAGAAAAACAGTAGCCAATCTTTGGCAAATCGACTTTCCCCACAAACTCTTTCCCAACTAATTCTACGTCTGACAGACCGACAGTTTGCCAACAGATGTCAATCAACTCCCGGAATGAGGAAATGACTCTCCGTATTGGCAAGATTGTGAATTTAATCTTCGTCTTGACAGTTTCGTTTTTCTTGATTTCGAGCTATTATAATACACCACTCAATCATTTTCAAGGTGACTCGGACTAAATAAAGAGTTCATTATTAAAACGGAAGAAAGCAATTCAACAAGATTACTAGTACAAGGGCTAGCTTCAAACAAGAAATCAGATTCGAATACTTGTCTTAATGCAACTTTATGTTTTATCAGAAAACAATGAGGTTCCTCATCGCTCACCAGCTACGAACGCCAATTGTAATTTCTTTATAATCGAACATATTACTTGATATGCACTTACTTAACTGTATCGTGGTGGTTTAAGCCATAAAAGGTGAGAAGGACATTCGCCGTTGTCATCTATCACTGGCATCTTCCATAAAGTCTTGACCACGACTAGCTGACGCACCAGCTATCTTTACTGCTTCAAGCAATCTTACACATGTTATGCCTCTTATCCTCGTGTCACGAAGTTATAGTTCCTGGCGCCGGTTCAGCAGCCACTTTGGTAGTCTGTCTTCTTCCATACGGACATCATAAGTCTGTATAAGTAGAGTCCACGTCTCATTTTCAAAAAGAGGGATAGTGCCGGTTGGTTGATTTTTCTCCTAATGTCAGATGTACTGTTGGAACTATCTGACCCCGAGAATGCAGCGTCGGCTGCGGCTGTCATAAGTATCACAGTCTTTTTTATTCCTGTCTGACTTGCTGCCCAGGTTTCGGTGCTGTATAGCCACGTTATGATACCGACAGCATTGTAAGTGCCACTTTGGAATTTGAGACTGACTCGTGACATCCAACGGTTAGCGTTACTATGGTAATAGAAATTTGAAAATCCTCTTGATACCCATAATTAGATTTGAGAAAAAACTAACTTTGAACACTCGGTTCTGGATCAGTGTTCTCAACACCCTTTAATAAAAGACCCGGACCCCCGTAACCCCAGGGGGTCCGAACACTGCTGACGAGTCGTTTTTGCACAGCGGCTTAAAAGGACGTGGACATGTACTTCTGAAAAAGCCTATAGTGAATCCATCAAAGAAGATTGCGAGAAGGCTCACTTCCAGTATTGCAAAGAACCTTAGTTTGTCTTCAGTATGGCTGATAATGGCGACTACTAAAGTCACAATGCAATCTGTGTCTTATATGATGATTAATGAACAGTTGTGATATCACCAAGTAATCGTTATATGTCGATAGACTGCTCTGTTTGTCTCGAGATTTTATCTGCAACAACACCCGCAACTAATTAATGTGAGGGTTCTTGGTGTTTCCCCTCGAAGTTATGCCAAAATCACTTTTTCACAGTTTCAGTGCATTCGTCTTTTGATATACTAGTATCTGACATTAATTAGAGTAAACTCGTGATTTTTGGTACTTGCTCGTAGGTGATAGATGAAACTGACTTGGGAAGCAAATGGCATGTGGTTCAAGTGAAAGGAACGAGAACATTGTACCATATTGCGGTTTGCAATATATGTCCACTTCACACGATGTTCGGGGCTACTAACCACATACTAGTAACTTCGTAACTTAATATTTTTGATTAGTGTCATAGTTTCGAGATTTGTATATGGAAAGTAAACAATGAGAAACAAAAACTGTTGCGTCATACGTTGGCATACCAGCAGAAAAAAAGAGAGAAGTCGTAGTTTTTTTCTAAGCTTATCAGCTCATTGACGGGAAGAAGCCTACAGGCATAATCGAGATCATCATTAATATTGAGCTAATAACAATGAGGTTAAAAACTCCCTCCTTTACCTGGGCCAATGCCAAAAAATAGCCAAGAGGGTTTTTTTCCAAAGTAATCTCAAGATCCCCCATTGCCCTGTTGCCGATGATAGTGACTTTACAGACACCAATTATAGCACAAACGTATTCTTCATAGCCGAAAAAGGACTTTTTTCAATCTCGCCTGACAACAAAAGCCGCCTTTGTGACTCTTTTTCTTCTTTCTTTCGCCCCTCATCAATTCTAATGATGAACGATCTTTTTTATCCTACTCCACTCGTATATCTCAGGGATCGGTTGATGAACGACGGTTTAGATTACATGATGTACTCTTTCCTAAAGTGTTAGACTGGAGTTTTTTTTTGATATGATGAAACGAAGCGAGTGACTTTCCACATTCTTTCTTTCAATACAATATACTTATCAAAAGTACCATCTGAAACTTGATTGTCGGTACATTCTATCTGCATTCTGCAAATCGTTAATGCACTTGTTATTGATAATCCAACAGAAATTGTGAAGAGAGTGATACTCAACATTCATCAACATCTTGGAGCAAGTTATAATGCATCCACACGTGCACAGACACATCGCCAGCCCATTACTTAAATTAAGTAAAAGTGACATCCAAGGACAAGTCCCTAATTGATATTCAGTAATCAGTTTGAGTTTGAGTTTCTTATTAATTAGCTTGAACAAATCGATCGACACGTGGAACAGTTAATTATGAATGAAATATCAATTTCATTAATCAACAAAATTGATGAGCACTTTATATGCAATTCATGTAGGAAATTTCTAGAATTAATTGAAATTAATAAAGGTGTATCTATCAATAGCATCGGATATCCATGTAACATGCTAAAAGATAATTCGGGCAGTCCACCAGGAATGATGAAATGTGCAGTTTATCATGGACCAGGTGTAAAATTCCAAACAAAAATCCGAGGAAACCATAAGTTTAGAAGAATACACAGAGAGACTGTTTGTATATGCAGAGACTGATGTACATTATCATGAACTTGGATGGGTCTTCAGGAGAATTTCTTGGAGTGACCTTCTGCAATTATTTTATCATTTACAACACTCTCAAGTCCTTATATATATTAATTCTTACGTTTACTTCTCAAATAATTTTTCAAACTAAATACTAAGTACACAACCAAGTAAAAGATTGATCATTAAAGAGCAGTGTCTGGCTTCCTATATTGTCTCGATTATGGTCATGTTTACTAGCAGGTTTCCTTAGTTTTTTAATTGATCAGGCCATGACATTGCTAATCAGAACATATCACTCCTCACGCCATCACCGTTTACGAATGCTGGAGACAAATCAATATGTAAATTCGGGCCATTTTCCAATTCACCCATATCGATTCTTAAGTTATTTTCATATCAGTTTTCTTACACCTGAATAAATTCCGCAAATCGATGGTGCTAATTTTCAAATTATTGACAGATTGATTACCAGTGGAACCCTGGTGTGTCGAATTTAGATCTAAAATTAGATTATTCCAAATATTTTCTTAAAGGAACAGACATGAACACAAGCCTTTCATCTAATTTTGGCTTAAGGATTATGCACCTGAGTGATCTTTTCAAAACGACGGAAAATGGACCTTGGTGTCTCACACCCAGCTACTGATGACTCGGCAGTTTTGTTTACTCTCTCTCTCAAAGCAACGTTTTCTTTCTAACAATTTGATCAGAATATGTTTTTCGCTAGACTGCCTGGGATCAGACTTCTTACAATACTGCTATTGACATGTTATGCCCCAACAGTAGCATGATGGAATCAATTACGGAATTCCATATTGGTTGCCCAATTAAATTATCAATAAAACCCATGTGGCGCGTTGAACAACATTTTTGCAAAATTGATTCATTCAATTTAAAATCAGCTCCAGTGGATAAAATCCATCCTTGTATCAAAGTTCAACCAAAATGGCTGTTGAAGTTTATACAAATCAATGTTGATTTCTCCTTAATAAAATTTAGATTCATCTTGTGATACAGACATTGTGACGAGGAGGTTAGCGATTTATTTGACCTGTTTGAGAACTTTTCAGGTTATCCATTGCCTACAAAACACGATGCACATAGCACGATTCGTGTCATTTCATAATTTACGACATTAGCCGGAGTTTGTTGTCTGCATGTAATATTAAAGGTTCTCCACCAGAATGAGGAAATACCATGCCTAGCTATCTGTGGCACGATTATGGCAAATTCTTCGTTCAAATCAAAGGTGTGTCTTCCTTGCTTCTTGTCGTGTGTATAGTTGATGGTTACAGAATCTGGGTTGCAAGTCAGGTTATAGTGCTTTTTTGGACTGTATAACTGCGTTGAACCTTCCTGTATGGTGGCTCCCCGAATAACATTGTCTCCTCAAATAATACGATAATGACAATTTACTCTGCCCGGATCTATTTGTCCTCTACTCCACACGGTTAGTCAAGTAGTCTACAAAGACTGCAAATCAAATTCCACCAGTTCCTGTTCAAATACCGTTCCTGCATTTAGCTGTAAATAAGTTTTAATGGCAGACTTTGATTTAGTTACCAAACATTGCCTTCGCACAAATATTTAAACACCGTGAGTTGGTTTGCTTTTTTATCTATCCTCTTTCTGTTCCAGTGATCAGTGCAGTTACGTTATATGCCTTGGGCCTTTTGGTGAATTGAAACTTCCCATGTGTATGCCTACAGCAAGAAAAGAAAAACTAGCACGACTTAACGTAACATTCGAGGGCTACTCCCATTTGTATCAATTTCTACAGGAGCGTCTAGACAGTAATCTCATCGCAGTATATCAGATTGTAAGCAACGTAATTATGATGCACATGTACTTCTAAAACACTTCTGTACACCCGTACTCTAAATGTTAACATTTTAGATCTTACGGTTGTGCAAGTAGATAAACGTGTAAAAAGTGTCTAAAGTACGGATAACATCTGGATTATGGATACATGTAGAAGAATTGTTGTCTGATAGCAACTAGTAAACTGAAAATTATGGGAAAATGAGACGCAGATAGTGTGAATATTAACAGTAAACTTTTATTAATTTACAGGGGTAGAAGCGGTAATGTTTCTCGATACAAGGTCGCAACTACCCGTCAATATAAGGTGATAGGGTTCGTGAAACGTTTAACAATGTTATCTATTCGCTGATAGTGCATCAGGTAAGGCCAGATGTCAAGGTTAGGGGCAATCAATCAACCGAACAATATCGATGTAGAAGATTAGCGTTTTCCAATATCCCCCGGAAAGAGTGGTCATCAATTCTCTGATATAGTTCGTTTTGTGGTGACACCAATATCTGCATATAGTACCACCATGTCTGATACGTGTGCTTCTGAAGACTAGACTCTCCATTAGACTGAACAAAATATCTCTTAATCTGTGGTTACCAATTGCCAATACAGTACCAGGCATGTATACAACATTTTCATTGAAAACAAACTCGTCGTATTCTTTATGAAATCAAACATACCTCTTCGGTACAACCTTTACAAACACTAATTAGTTACGACCAACAAAGTCGTTACTGCCGATATCAGCACTATTCTCTAGGGACAAAACTCATTATCATGCTCTCACGCACCATGTCTTGTCGACCTCCGTTCTACACGCTTTATCTTGTTAAGATCACACTCACACACTTCCGTATCAAACATCCAACGTTGTTCTTCAAGATCAATGGATTACTATATGAGCCTGTGGGTATTTGCATCCAGGATCAACACTTTACGCTCTCCCTGGTCATACCTCCAGGACATTTCCTGCGATGGAGATGGTCAATAAAGGAAGCTCACAGTCTCACAGAATACAGAGACTAAGGCGCCTACACAGTGTTACTGTCAGACAGAAGAGAAAGGAGCCTGGGCGGAAATGAAAGAAATTATTTTCATGTACCCGAGTGAGTCAAGACACCTGACCTTAGTTTGCCGATTTTCACGAAAAGAATCAGCTCGATAAATGTAACCTATATCGGTTGACTCCTCGTGAGTGATTACGATTAATTTTTATCTTTGGCCCCAGAAACCTCCATCGGCGTATTGTCTTCCGGGTTTCCCTGCCTAAGATCAATCACCCTTGCGTTCACCACATTTGCGGGGACACCACACTTGGTTTTGCTATTACACGACAAGAAAAGGCACATTCCTGTTCCGACCATCCCGATCATAGGTACAAGGCGAGGTCATCCCCTCCCAAAATAAACACTCAAACAAAAAATCATACTATAGTATAATCATATAATTTATAAGAATATAGTTTGATGAAATAAAGCGTTATCAAAGTACTGAGCTTGTGTGCAATTCATCATTCAACTCAAACCCTCTGTAATTAGCGTAAACTGTTATTCCTTTCAGACATTGCTCACATTTGCATGAACCTCTAGTCGGAACAGGCTACTTTCTCATTGATTGGCGGGGACCAGAAGGGAAGCGAAGGGTTTGTAAATCTCTGTTGAAGCGTAATGGCTAATGATTTGTAATGTATTGCTTTCATAAGGGTCCAGAGTAACATGACTTGTCCATTCACGCGTCAATCAAGCATGCTAATATTAGTATCACACGAACAGGACCAAAACCACATTCGTGGACAACGACTACACTACACGACAGCTAAAAATGTTGCCGTCTTTGCCTGAAAAGGATCCAAATGTATCCGGATTAACAACTACAAAACTGTCGATTGTGAACGACTCGGCAATATTGTGAAGCGATACAACTCATAAATCTACAGACCATTGAAAATATGTAAAAATGGGATAAGGAATATGTCATTGAGTCGATATATTTTATGATTGGACTGTCAGCGAAAACGCGGCAATATATTTTCATAGATGTAGCAATATGTTGAAGTGAAAACATCTTTGAGGTTTATGTAAATCGAATTTTGGCTAGGGCTTTCAGTACTAATAGTGTTAGGCAAACAGAACATAAAAGGTAGTTTCCAGAATAGAACCAGTATCATGACCTCAAAAGAATGTTGGATATATCGATTCAATCAAAATAATACAATCTAGTTCTACATTTTGTCAACTTGTGTAGCTGGGTTTGTCGTTCTGAGAATTTGGCAGATCTGAGAAGTTAGAATAAAAGGCGGCAATTTATGAATGTTAAAACTGCTATGGTTATAGAGTCCAAAAACCAATCAATCAATCACGCCAATAGTCCGCAGAAATCTGAACATATCACTGAACAGATGTACGGAGGCAGTGAACTGTACTAATCGCAGCTTAAAGCAGACTGTCGTGATCGCCATCATCGATATCGATGTATCATAGGTAGTGTCACTTTTTCCTTCGCCATACACATGATATCCCCGAACGCCCCAGGTCAGTTTGGAGTGTTTTCTCAGCTGGTTCTTCACTAAGCATAGAGCACCCGTGTAATCACAGGATTGCCAATATTCTTCCTGTAAGGCGACACTAGAAGTAGCCTGTGTCAGTGAATGCCACTTTAGGTGCTGGTTAGTCCTGCGAGAGTGGCTCAAGTAGTGTCGTAGTGGAGGTGAATTGGTGACGAAGGCAATAATCTACCAATGGTGTGGAGTAACGAACATTGCACTTGTGAATATTTTTAAAAAGTCACGTGAGTTCTATCACCCTTTGTTTTGGACTACCCGAGAACTGTCAACGTGTCGAGCAATAGACAGCTCATATCAATAGTATTGGTTAACTTTCAACAGCAGTTCCAGCCTTAATTGGCATGAGCTGACGATTCGTCAAACTTTCAAATAGTTAGTTACAAGAAATAAATCTTCTCAAGAATGCAGTATATTTCAATTTTGCAATCCAATTCTAATTACAAAAAAACTTAAATCTTGGAATTCGCTCCAGAGTGGTCACTCAGGATCAAAGTGTGAGTTTTCACATTTGGCCAAAGTCTTCTTAAAATCTTTATTGTTATCATGTAAAAGTGCTTAAACTTGTTTATACATGACAACCTCATTCAACAAGTCCCTGAGGTGAGATCTCAGATGCTAGATGGTGCTCTGTACATACCACACCCTGCCTATCAACCTGTGGGAGCGATAACAACTGCAGCCTCTGATCGACTTTGCTTGAGGGTTAACATCTATAGATTGATCTCTAAGAATACAGATGGTGATTTCTCGCGCTTTATCACTCATTTTCTCTTACAATGCCATCCCTTCAGACAGGAAATTATTTCAAATCGACTATTTCTGTTGGATTTGGGGCAAAGTCACATAGTCATTAATTTTAGCTTTTCTGATAGCCTGTAAGCAGCTCTGTAATGATAGTTTCAGGAGGTTCTCAGCTAAATGCTGGTCTCTATCCAAGAGTATCACTCGTGATAAGGCTAGCTTCTTAGGTGACGTTAATGCCATCTAATACGTCATCTAGTTTGCGGCCCTTGTCCTGGTTGATGTCCTTGAGACGTCGCTGTCTACAGAGTGGCACTGAATTATTGTCCCTCACACAATGGATACACAATAGAATTTTATTGTGCAAGGGAAAATAATTCTTGACCACCCTGTATGTACCTTGTCTTTCCCATCAACAAAAAAAGTCCCCGTTCCTGACCAGCCTAAACAGGATGATTCTTGCACCTGAGCCGTTACTTTATCCTCAAGACCTATCAGTATAAGCATCTCCATCACCTTAGCCAAAGTGCTGCTTACATATTATTGATGACATTCTAGATGAGTTCATAAAAGACTGCTTACCTGATGTATATATATGTAAAGAAAACAAGTCTATTGTTAGCTTTAGTTGAAGTGTCCTTACTCAACGAACATAACACTGTTATAAATGCCACTCTGAAAGTCAATTGTTTTATCGGTTGCATGGTGGCGTCAAGAGAACGTGAGAAATTCGTTGCATTATTGGTGCCATTTTGAGGCAAACATCTCGTAACATCTTTTCACCCCTCCCTACTTTGAGTAGATCTCAAATTTACAAATGCACTCCCCCTTTGTTACGTAAATGTACTAGAATGAACGGACTGACAACATGACTAACAACATGACTATGCATATGCATTCATGATAAATCGTCGGCAGTTAGGGGAACGACGAGGCAGTGGAAAATCACATTTCATCCAGCCTGCACTTTGATCAAGGAATAGCATGTCGTTGAATCGCAAGTGTTGCATTTATCAAATGTTATTGTTGAGAAGGCCGATATAATCAGGGCCTGCTGTTGGTGAGGCACGGTTAAAATGACTTCATTTGCTCAGTATTGAACACTTAAGAAGAAGACCTCACGATTACCTGAACTGCACATGACACAACAATTACTGGGGCAGTCTCATTGGTACATCTCAGGGTGATCTCCTTCAAAAGAAAAACCACAGCAATTGACAATCCAGGAATTGCAATGGGATATGCGATCTCCGGGAGTGAACGGGCATATCAATAAATTGTATCGTTACCGAGGGAATCACGTTCACCATCAGTAGTAGATTTTACGTCAGCTATGATTGCGTAAAAATGGCAGCAATCGTTTAGCAGATTGCTACATTGCGTTCATGACTCTCGCGAGGAATAAACTTTTCACGAAATAAAGGGAAAATAAATAGAAAACCACTTGAGGCCACAGAGTAATGAGGTAATAAAGAGGATATGAGTTCAGCTGATCAGGTTAGGGAGAGCAGCCGGGATCGTTTGGTTTCTTAGGACAATTAGTGGTTTTAGATTGGCCGTTTTACCATTGGTTTGGTCCCTGAGCAGATCATTTGCACAAAACATGGGTATGATAAAGTCTTGGGCATTGTTAAATCTGTGTCTTAGACCACTGTAAGAAATAGCAAATCTTGATGTAGAGTACAATGTATCAACTGTGACGCAGACACTAAGTTTCACTGCCAGAGTTGTGGCTGACAGAATGGAGTGACCACCTCTGCAAAAAAAACCTAAAATACTCCTTCAACAAATTGCATGTTATAACATAATTGTATTACAAATACATGGAGTTATATGTGTGTTAACAGACATTCATAAGACTCATCTAGTCACCGAAATGTGTTAGCAGTGTTTCTATATACTGGCGCCCACTCAAGGCAAGACAAAATGTACTTATTTTCGCAACGTATAAGAAGTCCTAAGATGTCTGACAGCCCATCAAGGCTTTGGCTGTCTTCCATCCAATACCCATTCCCATTAGGTCTCAAAGTGTCTCAAGTATCAAGGGGTCAGTTCTAAGTCCTGAACATGGTCCGATTCCATCAACATCTTCATTGACATCCTTTGACATCCGAGTCAAAATTGTCCATTAAAGTAAAATTTTATTAGTGCTTCAAGAGCTTCCCTACTTGTGACATATTCAGTTAGTCTGGAACCTTTGAGAGGATCACTATCTCAGTTCAATTTGTCACTCACTTTCTGATTAAATTAAACTTATAGGGTTACATTGCAGGGAGTGATTGCTTAACCAGTCATGAGGAATTTTAGTGTTTTGCGTTTGGGGAAATACTATGAATCAATGAGGTTGCGACGATCACCTCTCCTCTGAGGGTAGTAATTCTTTTAGCAATAGCAATGATCGAGTTACATCTGCTGCTCGATTCAAAGGTTAAAGAAAGGCTCTTTATTCGTGCATCCTGAGGAAATCAGGACAATTCCGACGGCAAGATATAAAAACCAATGAAAATGGGAGTTTGCATATCATTGCTATACAGCGTTGATTGAATTCCTAGGATTAAATGCTAGTGACGCTCTCGTTGGACGCAATTGCTTTTAGTGCTTTTGTGCTTTTGTGCTTTAACCCCTGATTTTCTCAGGATGCTTATCGTGAGATTCTGCATAAGCGGCAGGTCGGGAATCTCTCTGAAAATGCCAGCCTTGTGGATATCCAAAAAGTAGCATAAAAGGTTAAACCTCCGTATCTTGCTTTTTAGTATTCCCAATTCATAATCTGGGTCACCCATGCCAGGCATTTGACAGTTTCTGTTTAGCTGGTGCTTGTGCGGATTCTCCTTGAACTCCCTCATCCCGCAGCTTGAGAAAGGTTAGCATGTGTTTCGAGGCAACTCAAACATGATCATCCCTCTCATGAAATTCGATCGCCTGGGACAATGACATTGAAAGGTTGCTTTTTTGTAAAATTGCAGACATCAGACTCGACCATTGTGTCGGTATGTAATGCACTCTGCTGAGGTTTATATAATCATATTGCATACATAAATAATAAACTCAAGACGACATTACTGCCTAACGGAGTGTACTTTTTTCGACCCGCATTATAGCTGTGTGGTTTGAATGAAGCATGTCACTCACCCTGCAGACTAGATTAAAAGTGTTAGGTTCATTAATCGAAAAAAATGGAATCTGTAGTCAAAAGAGCAGTGGTAGAGGTATTTCATGAGAATATGGAAAAGAGTAAAGTAACCTGAATAGAGTCAGGTTGAACAGCAAATTGAGTCCAAGAAATGAGGTACAATTTTGTACTTTGATGGTTATAGATTTGATTAGCTCGTGTAAAATTGGGGTAGACTAGAGCTTCAAATTGAGAGTACTGGCTCTCTAGTGGCAGGGAGAGAGTACATTCAAGGATCGTACCTAGGTGCTGGGAGTCCATTTTGAAACACAGCAATGTCAGCGAGCACTCAATATCACCGAGATTGGATTCAAATGTGTTTTATAATTTTAATCAAGGAAGTTAACAATATTAGGTATCTGATAATGAAGGGCCTAAACCTTGGCTTGTACATTCAAAACAGGGTTAAAGGCAGTCTGGTAGACTTGCTAATACCAAACTAGTATAATACATTTCTTCGTCAGAATATTTCAGAAGCTTTCAGATTTTGTTATTAACTTAGGCGAATTGGCTCAAGTTGAAGATTTCTGAAGGTGACTTTTTTAGGGTGAACTACCAGATGTGAACTCCCGGAGGTGAACCGCCGGAGGTGAACAGTTGGGCGTTGAAATCTTGCCCTTTTTATACCTGTTATGGCCATTGTTATTTCGGCATAAAATTGGGTAAAATCGGTGAGAGCTCCCTAGGGTGAACTACGGGAGGTGAACAATTTTATTACTGTTCTAGAATTATTGTATTTGGCATTTGATGAAATATATACCTCCCAATACATGTTTTGAGCTGATTACAGTATCTCTAGAGAACGATACAAGTTTCAGAAAACCTCCAAGTGCAACAGTTCACTCAGTCAGTCTTGTTACAGGCAGTTAAAAATAAAAGTCTTAGTCTTCCTGTGTGACTCATCGCCACCGGCTTCTTGTCGTCAATAGGTCCCGCACTACGAGTTGGAGACTTGTAACAAACCTCAGGATGTCTGTCATATAACCTTCTTATAATTCCTTTAGTACAATTAGGTAATTGTCCTATAAACCTCCGTGGCCAGGAGGGCTCAGAATCTAGGGAACTTTGGAGCAGATTTTAGAAATATATTTTCCATCTGACTATGGACAATAAGGGAAGTGGGTGTTGCTTAATGTGACTTACAAAATACTCGTCATACAATTGTGACTTGCGCGGATGTTCGTTGGATAGTAGAGACACCTAAATGCCACATTGGTCCTGCGGGCTCCTGTCATTACAATTTCTCTTTGCAATTGGTTTAGGTGTTTTTGTACTTAGGTCATCATTTGCTTCGCTCGCTATAAATGGAATAGCGGACTTGATGTTTGTTCTTCAAAATCAATATTTGTTTAAGCCTTGCCGTTGTTGAGCCTTTGCTGAGAAGAACCCATTTAGTTAATGTCTTGCCACAACTATTTAGAGACTGTCTCTTCATTTATTTATAGGTTGTTGTGCATATAAAGCAAATAACCACATTTAACATTTCCTTCTACCAATTAAAATGATAGTTGGCAACTTCCTCGTCCACTTGAATTGCTTCTCTCACATTTCCCGCTCATTAATAGACTTGAAGCAATTGTGTGTTTTCTCATGGGTGTCTATCCATGTTCAATTGAATACATTTACATTTTATTTTAGTTCACAATATTCTATGAGGTATCCGCAGTTGATGGTTGGATCCACCGAGACTTCATTCTGACACCACTGGTCCTGTCGAAAATTCCATAGCTCTCTCAGGCATTATGTTCGTAAACTTAGCATGCAAATATGATGGCACATGCATACTTTGAATAAGCATTACAACCAGAAAATAACACGCAATTCTCGTTAAAGATGTAAGTGTGTGTTTTACTGATTACAAATGGAAGTTTTTGTCATATCTGTGAAAGTCCTGATTCCAAAAAAACACAGAATTGGTATCGATCTTCAAACGATTCTACACATCTTAGTCAGTGAAGCCATTTAAGCATGCAAATACCCAACAATCAGGACTAGTCACTACTATATTTACTTATCTTCATAACAAACAATGAGTACCCTAAAAAGACCATATTACCATGCACCATCCACTTTTATACAAAAGGAGTTTTTCTCTCGGTGTGTTATTGACAGAACCACTGTAAATATAACTAGATCGACTAGCTGCAGGGCACGAAGACATCCCAGCCCACGCATATAACGTCAGGGACAAATCAACAATCGTTGATCAGGTTTCATTGGTTGATCGAGGTCCACCACAACTAAAAACGATTCGCTAGATCAGTTGTCATTCGTGATGATGCATACGTTCAATGGTCGTCTTCAGGAAAAAGAAATAGTTGTTTATATCACAAATGTGTATTCGAGATACAATTTAGCGGGGGGGGGGGGATTTCTATCTTACTGCTTCACCAATGAACCCATGAGTGGTCTACCACAAGATAAAGCGCCAAGGTTGAAATGCCAACCCAGATCAGCATATCCCCACATTAGCTTAAAAACCTTTCTTTCTAAGAGCAGTGTACTTTCAGTTCAGAGCCATCAGGGTGAAATATTGAAAGTGGTGGCTAGGCAACGCGAATACTGCAACTCAGAATAAATGTCATCAAAGCAACCCAAACCTATATCATACTGTTGAACACAAAGGCAAAGTCTTACTCCTGATACTACTTTACAGCCATCCCTGTGTCTAGAAGTGGACCTTTTCCCAAGCACTTTGAAGCCAACGATAGGTAATTTCGTGCAGCAGGATAGGACTAATACACACTTTGGTAGGTAGAATCAGTGGGTCACACGAGTTGTTCTTGGCCCGCGCCTGCACTCACTCGGCAGTATCAGTGTATATTAAGTCACAACGAAGTTGGGGCAGTTCTTTATTACTTTATCAAAGATAATCGAAAAGATCCTCATTGATAACTACTCCTAGCGCCATGTCCGAAAAGTCTATCTGATGATGAACCGTTGGGACCCTTTACCATTACCCTGATGAGCGATTTCATTAACACTAACATGCCAACTAGTCCAGTAAATTCCCCCGGGTAATGTACTGGCCAGCCATTGCAAGATTTATCTGACCGGTATGAGCGAGTCTAGGCCATAATGATCGTTTTGTTATATGTACATGTAGCTGCGCTTTGTGATACTGCCCCCAATGTAGCCTACTGTTTGGCGAGTTGGCTAAATATTTTGAATATGGTGCCATGTGAGCGACCTTTGAATCAGCTGCGATATAACGTGACTATCGTCAAGGTTATGTGCACGAAAAGCTATACAGCCATCCCTTCTATACTGAAAGAACATATAGATGCGTGAAGTTGATGTATTCACAAAGTAATGGAATGAGACAGAATATACAATTTATACAAATCGGCCATGAAACCATGTACATACCTGAAAGAACACATAGATGCGTGAAGTTGATTTTAATCGAATGCACGGAACTGCCGCTAGATCGTCAGGACGGATTAGTCTAGATATCGGTCCGGAAGAATCACTACATTTCCTGCATCATCTTCACAGAAAGATGTTCTAAATATACTAAAGTAACACCAAATACACGGACCGTACTTAGGGCAGAAGAATCCTGATATTGCTATGTCCAGCCATGTGGAGTTGCCGCGGAGCAATTCCCCCTTCTGTGAACAACTTGATACGGCTAACAGAGGTAATTCACAACCATTTCCTTCCCATGTCTAATGGACGCAGCATGTCAAAATGACCAAAGTAGCCAAATGGTCAATGTAACATCTGAAGCTTTCCATTGCTAATAGCACATAGGAGGGAGAAGCCTTCCTTATCTTAGACATCTTATATACTGGTAATTAGCTGGCTCGTAGTGATATTGGGGCTTTAGAAAGGAGAGATGATTGGCGAAATCACATTCAGTCAGGCTTGTCTGTAAATTTCAAAGTCAGGCTGGTGTGGGTCTCTTTTGAACGCATCTATGGCTAATAAAACATACACTTAAGTATATGGTGTGTTAGACAGAGGCGGCTAAGTGTAAGCACTGCCTGTGACCGATTGAGAATAAGAGATGCTTGTCAAGCAGCTCCAGCGCTATGCTTTGTCACACTATTATGAAAAAAACATTATGGTAAGGCAAAAGCATGCAATGTAAGCTTCATTACAAGTCCCTCCTGTTCGACAACACTGGACGTCATCGAATGTTCTGGAATAATTCAGTTCTTGTGAATCTTTTAAAGAGCTTGAGAAGAATGTATCAATTGTCATAGTAAAGAGACAAGCATAAGAAGTCTTGGTGAATCAAATCTCCATCAAAATCCAAAGGGTTAACCTGGTGGTAAGCGCAAAAAGTATCATCCATATCCGTCAGGTATTACCTTTGCGAAAGGATTCTATCACTTATAAAAGAAACTGTTATTCAGAAATGCTGTCAAGAAAGAGTCATGACTTTCCTGTCATTAGGGTTTACTTTCCGCCATTGTCAGGAAGCGCTCTGGCGCTGCTATCTTGTGATATCAATGGGACCTGGAAGGCATTTCTTAAAATGACTGTGCCATGTATCAATCTATAAATATCGGTGTTAGGAAGAATTTGTAAAGAACGACTCTAAGGAATGAGTGGTCTTTCTTTGGCACCGTACCTATGTGAAGAAAGACTTAGCATTCAATGCTTTTTCATTATAAAAAATGATTTGCTCTTCTTTCGGTATCTGGTAATCTGCGAGATTCAGTACAGCTGCCAACGAATAACTAAGATGTTGACATGACACAGATAAAGCATTGACAGATTAAAAGGTAACAGCACGTATTTCTCTTAACTTAAACAGTGTCTGTCTCAATCACCCAAGAATGTAATAAATACCCCATGGCATCGGAACGGTTAGATATAGATTATAATCACGCTACAGTATCACGGAAATATTAGAAAGGGGTTACCGAGATTATTGGATCTACAGACTAAGTGGGAACTGATGGAGTCGACCTAAGACAGAACCATCAATAGCATTACAATGCCATTAAAATTAGGCGACGATGATTGATGTGTGAAAGATCTTTTTCCGGTGTTAAAACTAGACAGTTGATGTCATTTTGGGCTCTTGCTATCCGGGCTGCAAAGAGTTGCCTGGCTGTTGCCAAGTTTTGGCAGCCATATGATGTACATTTGTAGTTAAACCGGCGCGACCACATTATTGGATATTGGATCACTTTATAGTCTAGTTATGAGAAAATGGCACTCGGATCTTTTCGTGATTTCAAACAAAAAATGCGGCACTTAAACAAATGTTATATTTCGTCTGAAACATCAAGCCGGATATATCTAAAGTACTTACTTAGCCAGAATCGGACAAAGCATGACTAAGAACTGACGTATGCAGTGCTATTTGCTCGTTAAATCGATCAGGGCATCTTGACAAAAATATCAGTGGAGGATAAAGTGATGTATGTTTGTTGCTGTTAGAACCTATCAGGTGAATCTTCAATGAGACAAGGTGATTGTGCAACACTGAGCAAACCCTCATCATCTACACGCAATCCCCATGAAAAAAGACCATCTGATCCCATAAGGCACCAATTTTCTTACCAATGGGCAATCTTGCATCCCAATCACAAAGAACACCAATGCCGTAAAAGGAATCAACCCTTAAAATGCAGCAATCCTCATAAACAACAAATTAATCTGGCCTGACGTCTGATCTCGGCAGAGCCTATCAATAGTCACCCTATTGTGCAAAATGGCTCAGTTTTTTTTTGCTCGGTCCAACCAGCTGATTTCTTGGGGGCTGGTAAAGGACAGTTTTTCCTCCTGGTTAGCACTTGTCAGGCTCCGTTAAAATTATGCAGCAGATTTCCAAGCACAAAACCAAACTCAGTTCTGCTTTAAAATCCATTAAAAGTACTCTCTTGTACGGAACTTACATTTATGGTAATACTGGGGAACACTTTTTAGTACTAATGCTATCTGTCTGGGATTTTTTCGAAGAATGAGAAAAAACATGGTCTGGTGTCATTGCTCGACCCCTAATGGGCTTTTGATGGCTAGTAAGAATTATTGATGGGTAATTTACGATTAGCCGCGGCTTCTTACTTGTTGTTGTAGCTAGCTAGGATATCGCCCAAGTCGATATACTTCCTAACCCGAGAGGGGCTTATAGCTGGCCATTTTGGATGGCAATATCTAACGCGAGATTTTCCTGGTATGACTAAGACGCTCATCTATTACGATTATACTGGGCTAAAGTGCAAGAGCCAGAAAAGCATGGCCGGGATCCTTTTTCTGCGCAAGCACTCTTTAGTGATTATTATAACGGTTTGTGGCCATACATTGTCCCAAGTGTACGCCCAATACGAAAATGTATACTTATTTTGGGCTGTTTTATTGATGGCGATGATTAGTATCAATATATGATGAAATAGTTAAGATCCAGTATAATATCGTGCTATTTATTGGTTTGTTCAGATACCACAACTAGATATGTCGAAGATAAGTGAGAATATTATTCCTCTGTGACAGGGACGTATTTGATCATCGGACAAAATGCAATATAATGGAAAAAGTCTAAATAGGTTTGATACCATACTCAATCTGACAAAATCCCATTGCGAAATAATCAGGTATTTTCCGGAATTTATTAGCTGTCATATTCGGAGTCAATAGGCTGCTTAACTTGACAAATGAATGATTTGGCTGGAGACAATTTGGAGGATTTGATTTAAAGGTACAGTTCGTACGATGGGGTCAATTGTAGGATTTCAAAGTTTCGTCATTATGCAAACTTCAGTGAAATACTTTGAATGTTCTGTTACACTTCGGTGTACTAAGCGTATTTCAAAGTGTACAATGCCAATTCGAAATTTCCCACGGTACTTCTAACTTTAAACGGACTTATGCAGTGATGAATCAGTCGAAAGGAGCTGTGTCATAGATTGTTTTGAAAGATATCTAATTCTGTTGGCCCATATGAAACAAATTTCTATCACAAATACTAAATGGCTGTCATGCAAATAATGACAGCCAAGGGACCATGTTATTTAATGATCCAGCCATTATTTGGCTGAAATGAAATAATGCAATTATCACAGGGTTACGTCAGCCAAATGTATTAGTTTAGTTTAATTTTTCTAATAACCCTTCATAATGACAATGTCTGCCTACCAAAATACCCGTGCACGATCTTTAGCAACGAAACTCTTCAAGTGCTGATACGCCTGTTCCTCATGACATAGAATACTCAATACTATCATCACGGTACTACCACTTGTGGATTCTACTGACGGTATTCTTTTTTTCCCCTCTCCATTCATTACCTATTCATGTTGCTGTCAATATCCTTGTCAACGGCAGAGACAAAGGCATCGACCACATTGAGACAAACTGGGCAATAATCTTCTGCCTTTACGCTGAATGTTAAAACCGAAATCCTCACGCATGTCACGCGTACCACCATCGAATCATTCTTGCTGATGTATCAAACGAGCTTATCTGATGCTGCATCCGCAAATTGCCTCACGCTATCGTTGGCTATGCTCCCAGAAATAACTCTGCCTTGACGAGGAAAAGATTCTCTTCTGGGTGATTAGTTGAAGAATTATATAAGCAGTTATTTTCGACAGAAATGAGACTGATAGACCACATGACCATTTAATAATTGATCTTCATTAAGAATTCCACAAGGATCTTGTAACGCATGTACAAGTACAGGTACATGAAACAAAATTAAGGATCTTGTCTGGATTTTTGCTAGTGCACGATCCCATCGCAATAACATGATATATGGGAGACAAACACTTGCTCGGAGCGCACACTTATGTTCCTTAGGCTCAGACACCAGCGAATTTATCAGCGAGTATTCAGATAAGTGTTACAATCTGCGGCTTCACCAGTGTATTGTCCTGTCATTCATGTCGGTGTTGACCCTGCCTATATTGAGACTGGTTGAGATAGCTGTATGTATCTTCTATTGATTTCTAGAGGTCTGTCCACAGATGTTGTTAATGAACCAGATTATTGTTTGCTGTGGTGGGCGATACCGTGATCTATGACAGGAATTTCAATATTGGGTTTAAAGAAAGCGGGAACAAACAATGGGAACACCACACCCATATTCTCGGAAACTGGTGAATATAGCTATGGAGAATGTAGAGGTAGAAAGAATGGTCCGGGGATATGCCGCTCAAGATTAGAAGTCGGGGCATGATTCGGGGTCTTGCTTAGAGCATCCCTTCTTATACGGTGATACAGCCTTTAAATGCATCTCAAGTTCCATCTACATGTATATCATTTCCTCTCACTTATTTTAAACCTTACTAGTAATGAAGATGAAGCTTGCCGATTAAAGTTTGCTTAACCTCGTAACCTTGTAACTATTGGGCGCTTCTAACTACAAATCGGTTGCCAACTCATATGTCTAAGAAATAGACGAAGTAGCTTTGAAGCTCATAGACAATAATGAGTTATGAACCACTGGAATTGAGTCATTGTCAATAACAGAGCACATAGAATATTGACCAGTTTCACCATGGCTACTCACACCGATATTGGTTATTGGAATACCCGTGATTACTTTCTCGGTAAAGACTCTGCTACTGTTGTTCTTTTAGCTGTTCTGCAGCAACAGCAAAACTAAAAAGTTAAAAAATTCATGTGGGCTGGTTACTAAGTGCATGACTGGTCGCTAATCATCAATCATACAGAGTGTGCTGCGTGCTGATAGTCCTTGTATAGTTAATGACACAGTCCGTTAGTCTAACATGCCAAAACCTACAACCCCACCCCCAACCCAGTCTGACATATTCAGGTGATTGATTGTAAATAGTCTGCTAGTCTGACCAAACGACAACCAGGAAGACCATGATTATAATGAGAATGGTAATCGCAGGATATTTAACAGAACCCTTGACGAAAACCACATCTCGCTAAACGCCAGGAATCAAACGAAGAGATACTATTTCACACTGTCAACGTGATCCCCATATAGATAGCAAGCTGGCTTCTTTTTCATCAAGCCCGCTTTTACTATTACTGGTAGTTTGGTTTACATCTGCTGTCACAGTCCGTGGTAGTTTAGTTACAATTTATATGATATGAGTTCGGGAAAGCAATTTTTTAATCAGTTTCACTCCAGCAACGCAATATTGTTATTACTTTTCATCAGTTTATGTTGATTTGAAGATGTTTTGGTGGCAAGTACCAATAAAGGATGTATCTGCACTTGAACAGACAGTTGACTGGATGAAATTGCAATATATAAGTTACCATATATCAGTCGTCACCGTGCTATACCAGTCGCGAGGGAGAATCAAGAAAAAAACACAAGTCTTCCCCGTAATATATACAAGTCCCGAGAGACAATAACGAAAAAAACCACATATGGTGATTTCATTATTTATTCTAATAAAAATTGATACACCTGTATGACAGTGTACGTTGGTGAGTTCCGAGCTTCACGCAAACAACTGGTCACGTGATTTCATGCAGCCCAGCCCAAAAATCCTGTTAATATTCCATAATATTCTTTCTTAAGATCGTCTCCAATTTTGCATAACGTTTGCATGTAAAATCTTTACAAGATTCCCATGAGATCCGAGATCCTAATTAAATTTTTTTGCAAACATTTACATGCACATGTACGAGATACTAAATTAGATATGACATGACCTTTAACGAATGTTCATACATACACAAAACTGAATAGATCTCAACTGAGAATCTAATGAGAATCTTAAGGGAATTTTCTGGCTGTTCACTGGACAACGCAAAGATACCTCAAGAGAAATTTTTTAGCACTTCAATAATTTTATAATCAATTGGTATATATATAAAGTTTAAAAGTTAAAACCTGTTACCTTTATATCAATACCAACTGGTGATTTTCGATGATGCCAGATTAAGTGTTGCAACTTACTTGTCTCATCCGTTTTAAGCTCTGTTGCTTTTGCTTACCTGAAATTAGATCAAAGAGAAAAATGTAAGTATGATTCATGAATTTGTTTCGGCAACACTACTTTCGATATCAGCGAAGTTTTTGCAATTCAGATTACCCTTTTGCTCGTGGGTTTGTAGCAGAAGTATCATCAAAAGAGGCCAATTTCCACAGCAGGTGATTTAGATGAGTACCAAATAGCCACTTGTGTCGTAATTTACTGTTGCCGCGACTGCACGAGTTATGCCCTAACGGCATTTAAAATCAGGAATCGGGCCTTTCCACAACTACAATTGACACATCAGTTGCATCTAAAACTGTTATACCTCTCATTCCAGAATCCTGACGAAAGCTAATGCAAATCCACTCACATGTGTCTTGGTTGTTTTTTATTGGAAAATAGTCATTGGAACAGGCATTAACAAAAAATGGAGAGGCTATCAACACAACAAAAAGCATTACAATTGAATCTAATCAAGAGGATTGGGACATATTGGACTGAATGACATCGATAGTGTTAAAGAAACACTGGACAAACGCTTGCTTTCCTGTCCAGGGCACTAATGTGATAGTCTTCGCAATGATATCCAGTCCCAGATGGAGGCAAATCATGAGAAAAAACACAATGTCGATATTTCTTACATTCTCGAAGATAGTGCCAATCAGCTTGTCCTTTTTAAGGGTCTTTGGTAAAATAGAGAACACTTTGCTAATATACATGGCGATTCCATTTGGTTAGCATCATTAAGCTAAGAGGTAAGCAATGTGGGTAGAGGTAATGGCCACTGTCTTTCTTAGTTCTTATTTTTTTGGGCATCACTATTAATGCAGCATTGTCGGGTCTGTAATTCCACCTTATCGGCAGCATGGATATCTGTCATTTGCGTGTTCATTCACCGTGTTTATCACCAAGAGTACACGAGCCTTTGTTAAGCAAAGATTCGCATGCCATTAATGTAATTGCAGGTCATGGTTAATGGGATTCAAGGATCCATTTGGACAATGAGATTGGACTACGATCAAAAGCTTGACAGGCAATTTTGTTTGCTTCGGTTTAAAGCTTCCGGTTCAGTGCATGGGAAATTAATACGTGTGAATTTTTTTATATGTACCTTGGCATAGTTGAAATTAATATTAAGGTCGTATTTACACATTTTCAAATTTTCAAATCCAAATTTTGATTTTCAATTTCTTTGAAGATTGCAGACGGCCGTTTATAGGGTAGATAACTCCAAGATCAAAGACAACGACAAAGACAAGAACCAGGCATTATTTGAGTGATACAAATCAGGTCTATTTGTCGATATAACAGGTGTTAGTATGGATTGGAAAGTTTTATGGTTGTGACAGGTGAGGTCATTGTCCAGAATCAGTCATTCCTCATGACCTATCCTCGCCATCCCAAATGGTCGGTTAAATGTTATGGACCATGTAATATAGCCATGATAACCTCCTCCGCACATTTCTGGAGGTACCTAACCAGTTTCCCGATAGCAGCCTTGATCCAACACTAAAGAGCTATTATCGAAAGAAAGAGAAGAATTATAAAGTGGTATGCTTCGTCAATAAGCTGTCAATTGTGGTGCTAAAAGCAGAGCTAACAAAGATAACTCGAGAATGAGATCAATGAGAGACGTAATGAAGAGCTTGCTTGGTGATCAATGGCCGGAATCGCTGTTGGGTGGTGCCTATATTGAAAGTGACTTGGAACATCTGGTCAAGCAATATATATGGTCTCAGTGATGTATTCTTATTAGATGACCATTGCCACAAGCCTACTGCCAATTTGGAAACCATTGTTTCTTATTCAACAATGCCTAGGTGAAAGCTCATGAGAAAATATTTTGATGGAGAGCTGAGTTTTTACAAGCTAATGTACAATCGGCCAACGTCTTATCATCGACATTTGACATTACTTTTTTTAACCTCCATGCTCTCTGCACGAGAAAACAATTAATCCCTACGGCAGAATCAACTGCTAAACGCCCTGGTCCCGAGGGCTTTGGGGGCTTTTCAGAATCTGAGTAGATAAGAGTTTCTTTTTCGATAGGAGCGTATATGTCTCGAGTCTGATCCGCTGTATCAGAACTCCCATCTCAGTTGGTTATCACAATAGCAGCGTGATCACGATGATAGCGTTAGAACAAATCTGTCAACCATCAGGATTCAGCCAATCAGAAGTAATGATCCAGCAGACTTCATCGCCCCATCAAGTTGCTGGAGCATGTGGTCCCCAAGGTCACATCTACGAAACCAGAGACATTTCACACGATCTGGATATCAATTCAGATTTTTGTCTCAGACAATCATCGCGACAGCTTAATCAGGAAAATCAATGTGGTGCAGACTGTATGTCCATACATGATAGGTTTTGTATTTTGCCATGATTACGATTTTATTTATGAGTTGCATGTATTTGTCCTGGTCAATGTTAGGGACTTAGCTGAACTAGGCTCCTAAACCATCACAATGACATGCATTGGAGGCCGCATAGACTGTGTTTTCTTACTTTTATCAATGGCAAGTTTCCAACGTGGATGAAAATTCAAATTTGAAGGCGTACTGTTATGAACACAAATATGCACTAAAAATGTTTTTGCTGGGGTCAAACTAATTGCTGTGTTTAAGAACTCCCAAATTCGAGAGCAGAAATTTGTTCAATTTGCTCAATTTATTTTAATTGCAATGGCGGACCAAAAAAACATTATCAAAAACACAGCCGGCGTTTGCTGTCAACCAACGAGAAGGAAACGAAATCAAATATAGCTAACGTGGGAAAAAGATGTGTTGTCGTTCGTGCCCAGCATATTGATTGGTGCTTAATTGGACAGAATGGAACTTGGAGTTTTTAAGCGATAAAAATCACACTTTTCGATTCTTGAGTTTGAGATGATTTCATCAACTCCATGTATTAGATTTGCTTTTTATCCAGCAAGCTGTGAATCAAGGTTCATTAGAACGCAGTGGGTTGCCGACGAGGAGAAAGTAGTTGCACTTCTCAAATCGTTGTACAACCCTGAAGTAAAATCATTTGCTTGTCTTTGTTTCATGATATATCCGAATCTGCATCTGCATCTGCATGTACATATGTATTTGATTGCTAGACCCTTCCCCAGCAGAGGCCATCCGGCAGTCTCGAGAGCTGATGTGCTTCTCTTCAAATAATTAACTTGACCCAGTTTCCAAATCAATCGTGGCTGTTGCTGGTAAATCGATTGAAGCATTTGTGACTTCAACTCATCACTGACACTCTGTCCGTCGCAATCCACACCAAGTTGACAGAATTGGTAAAACGATACGATCGTAGAATGTAGCGATTGATTCACTGCACAAGCTCTTGCAGTAATTACCTAACCTTTCCTCATAATGGCTTTCTACTCTGCTTGATCTAAAGTATTGATTGGACAAAATGCGATGATAATAACTAACCTTTTGCGACTTATTTCATGAGTGGACATGGCTTCTTATTGTAATGCTCAGCTGTAGACCACTATTTGGAATGTGCAGATATCATGATTCGGAGACAAATGTATATATTAATATCTTTATTAAGGGAAGAGGTTACCTCTCGGCTCAAAACTCCTGAATCTTTTTTCAAACAAGTTTATGATTATGGAATCTTTGCACAGTCATTTTCTTGTAGGATTGCGTTGTGAGAGCTTCAACCAGAACCTTGAAAGAATTTTGTAAAGATTATATAAATATGTATTGGAAAGCGATTAATATGATCTTAGCTACCTGTGAGAATCTTATCCGGGTTTCTGACCTGGGATCTTTTAACCTCGATGAAACAACTACAGTTGTTTCGAAAGCGGGACACGTGAGAAACCTGTCCTAGCAGGGGACCAGTCTCGTCTCGCTAGATCCATGCCATCGTCGATTACGATATTTTGCACAATTTTGGGCCATTTTGTGTTCTACTTTCTATTTCGTCATTATCCTGTTGAGTCATGTGACGTCACACGATGCGCCTGTTGTGTCATCAGCATTTTTTTTCAAATCTGGCTGAGCCTGAATTACGTCCTTTGTTGGCTCTGTAAGCGGATTGGCAGTGGACCAGATTCAATCAAGTTGGAAATGGAAGTCACCTAGGGCTAGTGGCTTGCTTATTCCTCATTCGATACCACACAGAGGCAATTACGAGAGTCAATGAAATTGCTAAGTCAATTTAGTAGCGACTATAGTGGGTATCATTCATTAGTTTTGGAAATGGGCTGTTGATTTGGGCTAAATCACTCTATGATGCCCGAATATGAAACAAATACTGGTGCTTTTTTCACATCAAGGCCATAAGATCACTATACATGTGCTCGATTTGTACCCTAAACCTCATGTCGTCGAGGAAAACATTAGCGGTATATACCATGACATATTTTAATGAAACCTTCCTTCTGACACATATCAATTTACATCCTATTTGAAAATTACGTTAAAGTACGCGCAAGGCATCGTTCGATCGTTCGAAATTTGAAATTTGAAGTCGACTTTGAGATTTTCTGATTTAGTAAATATACGCATTTTAAGCAGTCAGACAGTTTGGGCAGATGCAATGAAAAAATCCACTCAAAGAAACCATTTTTTTCAACACAGTTTCTTGTCGTCTGAATGTCATTGCATCTGCTGCATCTTCAGCAGCAGCAAACACCCTTGGTTAAATTATCTTGCCACTCACAAATTTTGTCACACTAACAATGTCTCATATTTCCCGATAAATATAACTTACCATAGCTCATGGGAATGTCACTGCAGGTGGATGGATTTAATACGGATTAATAAGAACGGAAGCCGTGGAGGGCTGGCAATCTCACTTACTCGTAATTTGAATCTACTAAGGAATTAATGATATGAGTCAATGAAAATGTCACAGTAATTTAGTAACAACAGGGTTTGTGCCTCAAGACATGGTTGTGCGGGATAGCTTCAAGTCAAGTGTTGAACTTGTTAAACATTTCGGTGTGCTTTTTAAATCCGGATGGAGAACGTTACATTGCAGGCTTTCCAATGGGCGATCGTTTGGGAATGTTCAGGTTAGGGCATTTTTTCAGGCAAATTCATCGGTTTTATGACCAAGAGGATCAATTGTCCCCACTGATCGTTCTCCTTTTTCGGGGATACCTAAGAGATGATTTGATCATACACTAAATCTTCAAACCTACATAAGGGGAGTATTTTTAGCTAGACTTTTGTTAATTTTTAAAAAACTCTAATATCATTAAGGGGGCGACATGCATTTTGAAGATTAGCAATGCAACTTTTTGCTGTTGTATAGCTTAGTGTGTAGAAATGCAATCAACTTTCTTCATGGTCTTTCCTTTTCCGCCTGCTGACTGATGTGAGAGTAAGTTCTTAAAAAGTTATCGATCGTCATCAGAAGAATTAAACACTCTAATTAAATGGGATAGTTTAATGTACATGCTCATTACGCTGGAAAGATTTTTTTCTGAAATTGTTTCAATATATATGACAGACAAGATGGCAAAGAAAAACTGTCCGTACTATTCGATGACATCACAACTGCCATCACCAGTGTATGACATATCAGAACAAATCCTCCCGCGACATATAAATCACATACATTGATCCTATATTACACATATAAGTATGTTCCTGGTTTTATAAAATCTCAGAAGTAAGTAGCCTACGGAGTCTATCTAAAGCCTCTCATTAGCCTTTTGACAAATGTTTGAAGGAGCTGTACATTTGACTGTTATTATGACTGGTGCAGATTTACTTTTACAAAGTACAGCGAGTTTTTTCAGAGTAAGCTTAGTGAGGCTACTTTATACTAGCAAAGAGAAATGGAAAATGCATGTTCGTATCATCTCCAAGTTATAAAGAAATACAAAATCGTCTTAAGAATGCGAGCATGACTTTCAGTCAGATTAGCTGTGTAAAACTCTAGTGCACTCCTAGTAAGATATAGACTATTAAGGTTTGACCTTCAGGGATAATGGTTTCTAAAAGATGACTAAAGAAAAAAAATCTGTGAGGGTTGATGCTTCAGTCAACACCCATGTCGGTGGGGCATTTCAGTTAATATGGCTTCATTTCAGATGGATTTTAACCTATGGGTGAAGGCTGATAGATTTTTTTACTTTAGACCAGTAGCAAATTATAATTGGCTCAAGCAGACGAAATGACCAGAACGCTCACCGACAGTTACATTTGCATACCAGGATGGAAATGTCTATGTCTAAAAAGAGGTGATTATTGCTGCAGGTGTCACACTGTAATTTCGTTTCTTTACCTCATTTGTCAGTATTTATGAGCAATGCCAAGGGTTGTGCAGATATATGACTAAACTATCGTCTCCTCGAGCCATTTCACAATGAGAAAATAAATCGAAATACATATTTTCTTAAATTCTTGTATCTGTTGTATGCAGCTGAATTTGTGAAGGTTCGGTTTAGGTGGGTAGAAGTCAAAATTGTAGGAAACGCATTTCACAAATGATATGAACGTGGTACCAGACGAGTGGTTACAAGAACGGCATAATGATACATGCGTGGTGTGCGATCAGGAACCAAAGCAACTGTATGAGAAAGCAAGCGACTTTCATTCTGCTGAAATGATGCTGAAAATTTCTATAGTAAATTGTTAACTTTACCATGTTTACTGCTCACGCGCTCAGGCCACCATTGTCTCAAATCCAAGGTCAGATATAATATGGGAGTTCAATCACACAGGAACCAGTGATATCTGCTGAGGACAGATGAAACGAACGGAAGCCAAATCCCATCATAAAAATCATGGCTTCACCACCAGACATGCAAGGTTGGAACCCATTACCTCAGCCTTTGATCATGCGTAGATTGGTCAGTCCATCACCAAATATCCATCCAATCTGGTAATGGAAGCGCGTCACTTTGAAGGATAAACTTAACATTTTCTCCAAACTTTCTTGATATGATAACAACACTGACTTATCATACTTTCTCCTTCTGTCATATTTTGCTCTCGGGGACGTCGTTATGCTGAAACGGGTGACAGTAACGTGGAATAGTGATAATAAAAACGGCGGTTTTTATTTCGCACTTTACTCTAACTAAATCCGCTCATCAGGGCCTTTCACAACAACTTTAGACGCCTCCACAGAGGCACCCCTCCTGTTGTTTAAGGTAGCTGCCGTCATTTTAGTGCTAACTTGAGCTGATCTATGTACAGTAGAACAAAGCGCCGACAAGATAAGTTCAAACCGTTCTTCGTCATCAAAACCAATACTCTGCCACATGGTAATATAACTTAGATCGAGAATGTCAATGACACCCAACAGATACTCTTTCAGCGAACACATCATAATTCTACTTGACAGCTATTAAATCTCCCCATAGAGCCCGAACGAGATTTAACACGATTTTCTATCAGTACTTTGAGACTGATCGGAAATAACTTACTGAACATTTACCATGGAATGATCGTGTCACGCCTGAAGAACAACAACAGAAAATCAGCTTTGCTAGAATGGATCGTCTGCTTGATAAGTGTTGTTATCATTTTTGTCATGGTGTACCTCGGACATGTGAGGTTGTTTTTTTACAAGAGTTTGTGATCAGGTACGTTTTATGGTTGATAGTCTGAGCAATAGATACAATTATGTTCTATGTCTCGTACAGCAATATCACGTAAAAATCTCTGGGTTAGGCAAAAAGACAAATGGTTTAGTTTCTTATGGTTGCTTAACTTTGATCACAGAAATTTACTCTGTTTGTTGTTTCATTATATTACCAATCAGAACTTTATCATTAGTTACGAACTAACTATTTGTACTTATTGTAAAGTAGTGTCGGGCTTTTATCAAATCTTGCTCCATCACGACTGTGGTATTGATCTTAGGTCACTGGAGACTTACCGGTGCAGAAATATTTAAATGTGATGCCATTAAAGGCAGTTTCTTTGGGTTTTACATCATGACAGAAGGTTCCGATTTCATTATCAAGAAGAGCAGAGAAGATATTTAGCAAAGATTTGAGCAACTTGAGTATTTCACTAGTCGTTCTTTGGATGTGAAAAAATGTCTCGCTTAAATGCCAACGTAATGGTTCGGTTCTGTAGGAAATGTGAGCAGAAGAGTCGTCTTGATTCAGGGCAGGCATTAGCCGTTTTCCTGCAAAATGTTAGGCCTTTTGTCCCCGGTACCTATTGTCGATGGTACTAGATAATAACTGTATTCAGAATGGAAGCGTCTGGAAAGAAGTCGACTGACTGCTCCTTGGGGCAACTTCTCTTTTCTCCACGTAATGCCAAACATTACATGAACGTCAGAAAAGCCTCATGTCGTTTCTTATTCTATGCTCTGGTCATGTTGTATTGGTTTGTGCATCCCGAGGCCAAGAGAGCAATGCTTTCATACCATTAGTATATAATCGTCATTTTCAAGGGGAAAAATATCTGTCGGTCACGAGTCTAGTCCTCACGAGGTAAGCGTGGCAACTGCTCGAGCATATGCTTCACTTAGCTGATCTTGATACGTTAGAGTTTGAGACTTGACATTATCAGTGTTACATTTATCGCAAATATTGAGTTGGTAGAGGATTCGAAAATATTTTCACTGCTTTGGTGCGGCGGGATTAAGGTTTCAAAAATACTTTAAAGGCTCTGAGTCTGGTACACAGGCATCGTGTAGGAGTTCCAACGTTAATGCGCCTTTAGAAGATAACGTCAATATCTGACAGGAATGCAAAACCAATTTGAGCAAAATTCAACTCTAGATACAAAGCAGTGGCGTTCTTTAAACATTAAATAGAGTTAGTCAAAGACTTATTTTCGGGTAGTTGAAGGGAATGAGATATTTTTCGCTCTAATGTTAGTTAACATGACTGAATATGTAAAATGTGTTGAGTAGATTCTTAACCTTCTGACTGAAAACAAAAACATCAGTTAGAATGAGTTGTTGTGTTCGTCATTATGGAGCGTGATCTCTTCAGCATGTATTCGGTATGGCATATTTTATGGTGCAGAAACTCCTATTTTCATGACGTGTTTAGGTGACAAATATACTGTGGATATTGTTTTAACCAAGGACACAAATATTATCGTGTTTGAATCACAGATACTGACTCCAACATTAAGCCAGCAAACGTTAACTGGTAATAAGCTATATGAATTGACAGAAGAGATACCTGTAAAGTCTTGTATGAAGATTACACAAATATTGTAGAGAGTTTTCCCTCTAGCAATAAGGATGCAAGCAATGCATCTTCTGGTATCAAGAAGGTATCAAAAATAGAACTTCCAAGTTCCAATGGGGAGATTATCTCAAGGCACTACGGTCGTCGAGATATCAAACAATTTTTCAACACTACCTCACGAAAGAAATATTTCTCACAGTCAGTGTTTGTAGACGCTGACAGCATTTTCAAAGATAATCTCTCCGCCGCGCCATGACAAATAAAGAAATGTCATGAAAGCATCAATCGCAAAAACAGTTCAAAGTGATGCGAAAGATAATTACCTCACAGCTGCAGGTTGCTAATTAGCAGAATTGCCATCGTTATGACACAATAACTCGGCATTTTTAATCGTTCCTAATTCTGATGAGGCTGTCTGCCTTGATTAACAATTTAAAATCCTTTTGCGAAGAATCAATCCTCTGTGATTTAATGAACCAAAAATGTCTAGTACAATTTTTTTCATAGAAAATCTTTCAGCACTCAATGCAAAAATATTATATTGAATGGTGTTGTCAAGGGATAATTTATAGATGTAATCATATCTTTGTGAAATCCAAAAACAGAGCTGACTTCTAAGTAAAATGAGCATCGATAATGATAATTCTGTGCCCACAGTTTATACAAAGGACATGACGGACACTATGTTGTTTTTCGTCGTTAAGCACCCACATTCACTTGATCATTGCGCTAAAAGAGTGATTACAAACTACGTTATCGACCTTTCTCCTTTGAGAACTTGGAATCAGCGGAAGTTCAAACGAAATTTCCAGATTGTGCATCTGGCATGTCTGGTTACATGGATAAGTATGTCTTAGTAACAGCTTGGTTACTTAAGAATTCGCATGCGTGTCCTGACCAAAATCTGTTAATTTTATTCTGACTTCTGCCGTCTGTGGTGTTGATGCAAAGGCCTCAAAGGAGTATACTAATATCATCCCAAAACATGGTTGAGAGGTAACTCGATGGCCTAAAATAGTAGCACATAAGGGCAATGACGTCACTATGTGACGCAGATTACGTCAATTTTATGAGTAGGCGATGCATGGAAAATCGGCGGGAAACTATGAGCAGTTTCACTGGGGCTTGAATCTGCTTTGGCGTATACTCGACTGGATTGCCTAATACTCAATATTCAGTGGTTTCAATTACAGTATCTCGTAAGTCACCTTTGTTGGAGGAAAATCTGATTGTTCAATAGATAATGACGATAGTGTCTTCCAGATAGTGATAATCAGACGACTCATGGTTGTTACATAATTACCACAGATGACGCAAAATTTATTTATGTCAATCCCCGGAGACCAAAATGGAATCATAATGATGATAGTAGAAAATTGCTGCGATTTCTTGGTAGCAGGTTCGGTTCATTGACACTGACTTTTCTTAGCCAAAGGGGAAAAGGCTTCTGTCCTAGACTTGTACACTGGATGCAGTTGAAACATCGCATAGTAAACACAAGCTCACATCATAGTAAGCGGACAGTCATAGTTAACTGAACAAATGTGTCGGTAGAGAAAAAGGTACGGCAGTGATCATAATTCATGTGTTAGTGCCTTGCAAAGAACAAATTAAGACCTTGTCGTTGCGTTTTTCAGAATCCCGTATTATCTGAGCAAATAGGTTGCTGTCTCTACAATACGAAGTACATGGATTCAACAGACTCCGATTATCAGTTTTTATAACAATCAAGGCTAGTTGGGCAAACCACTCTCTCTTACTTATCACCTTTGAGCAACCTAAATTGTGACTTTGATGTAAACCTTTGAAGTGTATTGATCAGCTTTTAAGAAGAGTGCTAAACTCGTAAGAAATTGAAACTGCAAGTGTCAGACTCGCGATCACTACGTTTAGTGAATACCATGGCTTATAATATCTGTGAAAGTGTATGAGGTTTGTTTCTACATGTATATGCAAAATTGTGATTGGAAGGCTTACGGTGTCCGATATTCTTTTGTTTTTTAGAACCTTTCTGAAAAAGTCACCTGATTCTGTTCACAAAAACTAGATATTTCTGGTTTTCATATCTTGCCTACTAAAAATTGAAGGGGTGCGTGCAAGTACACAGAAGGGTGCGGTGTGGTCAATTCGAGAAAAACCACACATTTATTTTCACTTACCGGCTCCAACCATGTTAAACCGGTTGCCGGAATGACGTCATGGGAGTAAAAAGTATTGTATTTACCGAGATCTGGCTCTGAGTGAACCTGCTGTTTTCGGCTTTGGCCTTTAGAGGGCACTCAATATCAATACCAACGCCACGTATTTAAGCAGTGCCTTCGATATCGGTTGACAGAGGGTAGTCTGATAAACAAAGTACCTAGAACTCCATTCTGCTTAAAGAAGAGTTCTTGCAATGGCCCTTCATTAGGCAAACCTACGTTTATTTCCGTGGTCGACACTGCATCTTGTGCTAAATTGGACACGTCTGCAATATCCACTAAACGATCTCTAGACACACAATAACTCCCTTAAGATTAGTTTAAAATTCCAAATATCCAATGCTCGCCTCGGAAAATTCTATCGGGAATATCTTCCAAGATCGTGACCAGTATCACATATAAGCCAAGATTCTGATCAATGCTTCAAGAAGACACGCGATAGAGACCATAATTTTCGAGTGACGTTTAGTGCAGCTTCACCAATTATATGATTATGGGTTCCTTACAACCTTCATTGATGGCTTTGGATACGATTGTGAAATAAGCACTGGCGATTTTCCCGTGAGAGCCCCTTGTCCTAGAAAAATCAAGATCCAACTACCTTTTTTCTCCGAAATCTTCAAGTTAAAGAAGAAGATGAGGATGTTGTTCGACCCTTGAAAGAAAATGAAGGAGAGATCGCACGCCTAACAGACGCGAAGTACAACATTCAAAGCTGCTAAGTATTTCTTGGGTCCGTTACTTTTCATGTTTAAACAAAACCAAATATCAAATATGTTGCTTTCGTGTCCTTGACAATAATAATCAAAGGAAGATATAATCATAGAATTACACAAAAAGCCACAATCGACAGTATTCTAAAGAAGTTTTTGAAACGATATGAAAATGAAAATGCTGAGGAAGATTACAAATAAGTAGGATTTCATTTTTAAACTAGAACCAGCGAACATTAATTACATCAGTTAGTGAATCTCTTATTCTGTCATTGACAGCAATAACAACGGGGTGTATTTCTTACAATCAGTTAATTAACCTACTGCAGGGCTTATAGTTGTATCTTAGTCATATATTTTTCGCTAGTGCATCAACATTGTTCTACCTGTCAAATTTGATGCTGATTAATAGCCCTGTACTGGCATTATTGACCTGACATCAGAAAGTGCCAATCGGGTTGTCATTCACATGATTGTAACTCCCGCTATGTTTACACAATTTGACGTCAACCAGCAGGAAGTTATCTGCATTATTTTGCGTCTACCGTGGCATACCCACTACCGGGTTCAATATCGATATTATGACCTGACCTGGTGCAACATATCATGTTGTGTCATAATAATAAATGGAAGCGGAAAGACCAAAATGTCAACCCAAGAATATCTTTCCGGTCCGTTCACCATTATCTTATTGTGTGGCACCTGGTGTAGCAGGTGGTCATGGCCAGTAGTCGATTGTTTGGGTCAAGTCTTTTCTTCTAGTGAGGAAAACAGGAACTATGATTAACCCCTTACAAAAGAATCAGGACTCATTCTCCGTGTTGTTTTAATCAGATATCGACGATATCTCATATGGCAGCCTCTCTTTTATCCTAGTGTAACTACAGGGAATCCGTCTTTACCCCAGTCCTTTTGCCTAAAACTTAAATTGCCTTTACACGATTTGTGAAGATCGAGAACATTTTGCTATCACTGTTGCCGCAATCCTGGTCTTCAAATTGATGATGGGATCGCCATGTCACGTGTTCCTGATGGCAGCGGCATGGTGAGATTGCCTGGTCAGGCAGGATGTAGTGGGGCATAATTGTCATTTTTGATCAGAACGGAATGACCAGTGGTGGTAGTGATGGAGTTGAAGAAAAAAGATACATCATTACAAAGCACATGGGGAATACATTTCCCTTGAAGACATGGTTGGGAATGCACTATATGAAAAAAACCCATAAAAGATTTCTATGTATTGTCGGGTAGCCAACATTTTAGTAATGGTAGAAATGCCTACAGTGGAAACCCACAAAGAACATACCCTTAGGTTAGGAAAAGACGGAAACGTGCATGCACTTATATTGAACCCATAAATAAGATGAACAGTACGGGAAGAACCTAAAAAGACAAATACGCCTACGTATGTCAATCTCCCCTCAGCGAAGTCTGACAGTGCTGAACAATTATATTCCCTCTTGTGCATGTAACTTAGTTACACATGACAGCTACATTGTTCATGATCGTGTCGTACATCCCGCATTCAAATGTCAATCAATCAAAAGAAGCCTGTTAACGTTAGTAGAGTCAGAATTTGAATCAATTAAACCGTACGTTGTTTTTCTCTAAACTGCCATGACTGCGTAGGCTATTTGTATGAGCCACAATTGTCTGAACTAATTTTTTTCTTCATAAGGAAGTCATATGTGATGGAAAATGTTATATATAAGTCTGATATGAGTATTGAATGATCATGGCTCTTGCTTCATCAGCTGTCCTCAAGCATGCGGCAAGACAACCCAACTAGCCAGACAATGTACTCAATGAAAGTCTGCTTTACCTGAGCATGCTGACTGGGTCAATGATTGCATTGATAGCTTGTAAAAGAACCTGAGTCAATCCACACACCACTGAAGACGCAGGAAATCATTATGGATGAATTATAGATGAGCCAGGCCAGGAATCCATTGAACTATAACCCTTGTCATAACACACCATTGAGAGACACAATACGTGGTGGTTACTTAAGATCTTGCAGTACGATCAGCAGAATGAGAGTATCGACAGTCGCTTGAGTGGTTAATGGCCAACGTTAGTGTTGTAACTTACTCGAACATTTTCAGGTTAATGTGGATTTTTGTTGCTCTGAAAAAGATATACTTAGTCTCTCGGCACAAAGAGATTCACTTAACAGAAAATGCTGGAAATCTGATGATGCAAAGGGGCAGGCCAACTCTAATAATTCGACAACAGCGTATTCTCGCTGCGTTTCCCGTCGGGTTAAAAACAACGCTCAGTCAGATTGGGTATTTGGTAAGTCGAATGGCGACTAGCTATTTGGTGAGAAAACAGAGGCACCATTGACAGACACTTACCATACCAGCTATAGTAATTTGAATTTTAAAGCCCCGCTAGGACGGAGGGTATTTTTTTCTGTGACAGCGATCGCTGCTGAAAAATATAGTGCAGTCAAGCCTATAAAAATGTCAGTTCCTGTCGTCGTAGCCTTGTAGAAGGAAAAGTTGATAGGAACGCTGCGCCTAACATTAAGCTTAGCATGTAGCATGGGAAAGATAGTCTGGAATTACAGCGCAGAAGAATTAGGCAAACATAACGCTTCTGAATGTCTCATGTTTATGCAACATAGTTCGAAATCTTGTAAACAATATACGGCTAAGGCAAAATAAAACCATTTCCCATCTTCTCGGTTAAATAAACTCGATTGAGAAATCCTGTAGGTTTATTTTTTCCTATTGCATGATGCGATTAGAAATTATCCGGCATGATCAAATTTTGAATGCTGCGTGTTACTTTACATTATCTTCTTCTATAAGATGATTAATGAGACTGGTACATAAGAAATGATGAATTTCGTTTGGGTCAAATGTCATGCATCGATGTGGAAAATCTAATTCCGATTGAGGTGCTGCTACAGTTACACTTGACATGCAAAGGACTTAGATAATTTCTCATGATCAATCTCTGACATTCAACTGGCATCGGTTAACATGGCGTGTAAAGGGTCATAAAAACGAGATTGGCTCCAGATCTGTAAGTGCATTCTTTATCATGCTCAGCACCCTACAAACAATGGTCAAAAAGAAGATTTTGATTTAAATAGTTTTCAAATATCCCGATTCAGAATCCTTCGCGGTATTTTGCGTGGAATTAAATTTCTGATTTAGATAATTTTCCCGAAGATGGTGTTGGATTGCGTACGAGAGTTCTTCATATTTTAATTCTCTATTTTATATTCGGTTTCTGAATCAATTGATGAGAAAGGCCACCTGTGGCAGGCTGCAAGTTCAGCAATCTAACATCTTAATCCTGCCTTGCTCTTAACTAAAGAGATATGGTACTCAAGAAGGTTTTAGTCCGACATCATGAAAATTACGAAATAAAATATCTTGCAATGGAATGCAATTATTTAGGACATATGCCACCCACAATCCTTGGCATTTCACCTTCATGGGCATGCGCTGCTTTAGAAATGTTTAATTTTCGGGGATTTTCATTTTTAATATTCTATTAATCCTTTCATCAATATCATTATCTTCATCATCATCATCATCTTCATTATATTGTACACATTATATTATTGCCAGAGGTATGGAGTCCACTGTAGGGACCACGAATTTTAGTCTCAACAACCGATAAACCCTAGAATATTTATATGAAACATGTTTTCTTACTTCAAGCTCAGAAAATAATGACAAGTACTTTCTCCTCACTTTCATGACGTGATTATGATCGGCAAAGAACGTATATAAAAATTGGTCACTGACATGATGAAGGTGGAATAGAGTATCTTACATACCATACAAAAGAGATTACATTATGCACTTTGGTCAACTCGTATATTAATACATCGATATGCACGAAGTTTTATTAGTTAGGTTAGGAAACATCAATTACTCACATCGCAAGTAATATTAGAACAGTCTCGACCAAAAGTATAGATAGAGCAACGAAATGCTTGAAAAGCGATTACTCTGCCATTTTTCACCATCAAATATGCGGGAAATGTTGACCTCGACACAAAGTCATCGATGCCTTGATGAGTTGTGGCATTCCATGAATTTCTGATGATTTTACACAGAAATATGATAAACAAATTGTGCATTTATATTGAAAGGCTCAGTCAAAACGATAAGGGAAAGTACCCTTAATCTAGCATCATCATCCAAGTATTTTCTGTTTACCAGTCAGGTTTAGACAGAAAATACTTGTGTTGCTTTCTCAGCAAGAATGCTGTCACAAAGTAAATGTTTAATGAATTAAACCCGACGCGGATGGTCTTCACAGATATACAAAACCCTCGAGTGTGGAGCTAAAATGTAGTCGTTGGCGAGGGTTGTGATGGAATTTAAGCTACATGGAGAGGGTTTTGTTCTCATAGGCCCGATGATTAAGGGTTCAATTCCTTGTCATTGATATCTTAATTTCTTTCTAAAATGCTCATTTCCTACGCTCTATCTAAATTTACAATGATTATTCTCCTGGAAAACTAGTAAACGACATCAAGTCTGAAGCAAGAACAATGCTGTGTCTTACATGATTAATGAGAATAGGTTGAGCCACTGTTTTTTTTAAGAGTTTCCTTTATAATATGATTGGAATAAAGTGATACACCAAAGCAGTACTTTAAGAAACTGTCCCTCTGAGTAAGATGAATTAGCCTTTCAATTTGCATCCGATCATCAATAACCTATTTGTCAAAGAGAAATTCCTACTGTTATGCGGTTTGACAATATTGTAATGAATTGAGGGAAATAATCCGCGAACTTGGTAGTTTCAACCAGTACATTGATTATAAACATTGGAAATAAATATTTTAACATTTGATATTATTCGAGTTAAAGACTATTAAATGCTGATATCAAAAGGGTAATGGGTAATAATGCCGTATTTGGTACCAAGTTATATTCTTGATTGATGATGTAAAATGCAAGCGATGTTTCCGGTTAATCGCGGAGATGGCAATGTATTTAGCCTTATGTATCATGTGATGTAATGGTGTACATAACATGCATATGTAATTACACGTCCTTTCTCACTCCGCACATCATGAACTAATGGATGGTTTTTATTACGTGTTTAAATTGGTTAGTGTATGTTGTATGTCCACTTAAGAGTGCGTGTTGTTAGTCATTTTAGTTGAATACAAAATAAAACTTACTTCCTCCAAAGCTTTCACTCCGAGATGTCCTTTACCCTTGGGAAAACTTTGTTCAAAAACGTAAATGAAAATGGCAATTATCCACATTTATAACCTGTAAAACCATGTTACAAGATTTAAAAGTGGTGCTTAATCAAGGCTAATGCAAAAAAAATTATGGATGATTAAATATAAGACGAAACGGCTTACTAGAATTTCCAAGATGGAATAAATTTCAATTAGGTTCAAATAGGTTCTTGACAGCATCTTTGATAGAACGGTGCTAATATAACAATTAGTATTCAACTGTATGCCTTATTATTCATGAAATCAACCCATTTGGAGTTCAGTTAGGATAATTAGATTAGAGAATTTTAAAATATTTACCTGAAACTTTGTGCGGGCATTTGATATTTCTACATGTGCCGAATCTGGCATTTTACCGGGAAGTTTATGTTGAATGTGATTTAAATGTAGCCAATGCGAGTATGCTTGCCAACCCAACAAAAGAATATATCGGCACATTTTAAAGAAAATTGCATCATTAAATATATACCAATTATGGTTCATAATAAAGTTGGAGCTGCCAAAGTGAAGGTTATGTATTTTCGGAATGCTCACAAGGTGTTAAGGGATATGGGTCACTACCTCAGCCCCAGAAAAGAACTAGCGTTGGCGGATAACGTATATCGGACGACCATAAAGGAACGTCCTCAAATATAAGGGTTAATACCTTTACATATTTTTCATGTGATGTTACGGAATACGAAGCTGTGCTTTATAGTGATCACCCATTTAATCATCTAAGATTTATTTTAATTTTTTAATCAAATTGCGGACGTCAATCACTTTCGAGACAATAAATAATATATGATAAATTCATCAGGCAATCTACATGTAAATTTTTTTCTTCAATATCATGAAAAGTACATTATTGATCAAGTAAAAATCCATTTTATGGTACTGGCAAGAATTCAAAGACATCCTTATAGGCGATGGTAATGCGACAGTTGGATTCCGACTGGCTGGCTTATTCATAAAATGTAACCAGGCGTGGCAAACTGTCTGGGAAGAAAATACACATTGAAAATATCAAGCCCTACCAATGACACGACTCAGTGGCATTGCTGGTTGTGGGCATAATCAAGCATATCAGGCAGATGGTAGTTCGGATTTGTGAATAAAAAAACTTATATTGAAGTGTTATGTTAGTTGTCGTATCCTAAACACGACAGTACACATTGTTGGATGACAACACCCTCATTATTTCGTAGGAAAAAACCCGGTAGCCTACTAGAGTGTCGATCAAACTTTTCCCAACCAATGCACTCTAAGTCCCATGCTACTGAAAAGGGTGTACTGGGAAGATAATGGGACATCAGGCGATGGTCTTTTTGTAATATTCAAACATCCTTCTACATCCCAGCTTTTTGACTGCTATGTCTCTGATGTTCACGAACTAAGGAGATAGTGATACTTGAGGCAGATCCCAAAATACATTCAGCATACCACCACGAGAGCACAACACAAACATGTGGAGTGCGGACTAATGCTCTCCTCGTCAACAATGGCACAATCACCATACGAATCAGATATTATCGAGATGGAATTAGATCTTATCTCCAACCCTTGGAGATGGCTTGCAGATTGATCAATGTCATTTGGTATTGGATTGGCCAGGGCTATGCGTTGTTTGGTTCATGGTCACCCCGAGGTCAGTTACGTATTTTGCACCTAATCATTTAGGAAACTCATCTTCTCGAAATCCCAAATATCTCCAATGTGCACGTGTCACCCAGGTCTTTGAAGTAACTGGATCCTGGACACTCGGTTTTAAATGCCTGATTGTTCATTTTTAGTCATTCGATTGCACTGCCTGGATTTTCCAATCTCGTCACATACAACGGAAAACATAGCCTGATCCAAGGCCTGTGTGCAATTAGAGGGTCAGGTATATTGGATTTTCTTTCTTTCAAAATCTCCTGAATCATCAGATTGGGTTGCATTAACCACTTCAAAGGATAATCTTCAGTATAGTGCTAGCGGCAGCGGGTTTAATCACACCAAAATAGCACATTTGTGACGAATGTCCCTATTGGATTCAGACCAGCAATGGCACACACTGCCCAAATGCTAACTCTGTTGACAAAGAACAAAATATTGGTATGGGCACCATCAAAAACACATTTGTTAGTAATATGTTTTGGCACCGTCCATATGGGAGATTCTCCACCCATGTTGGCAAATAAAAAATATACGGAGGGCGCGGCACAGGCAACTCACGATCCCTGATCGACAGCGTAGGTTTCCTCCGGGGTCTACCAGGACTAGCTTGCTGACCGGGGAAAAACTGCCGATTGGATTCGCCAATCTCACAAGCCCACATCTGTGTTTTTCAGGAAGGTAAAGTTGTGACGGATGATTCCCGTACGTGTGCCACTAACAATGACTAAGTGCTCAAGAACTGTCACAAAATGTTGCGGCAACAGAATTCGTCGTGATTGGGAAATGCTGGGATTAGCACCAAGAACTGAAATATGAGGTTCCTGCTTAAGAGGTAGCAGGTGCCTCCACTGCAAGGCTGGCTTCTAAATCTTTATTGATTTCCATTAGAACGGCTAATCATAACACTGATTGAGCTAATATGAGCCATACATTGTGTCGCATCGATAACCCTTTAATGTTCCAAAGGAGTTACAATATACATGTACACACTGTTCAAAGCAACGGTGACATTGACCACTACTCATTTTAAGGAGAGAGCAACTGGACAATTTCAGCATGACATAATTCACTTGATTTTCAATGTAAAAAGGTTAGATCGCATGAAAACCAGTAACCAGCAAGATGTTTTCTATTCGGCTGAACGACCACGTGTCATCTGTTTGGTAATTGACTTTGACCGGTACCACTGCAAAAATCATTGTTGAAGTGGAGCCTGAAAACAATAGAGGGGAGGGAATGTTTGCCGAATAGGGTAAAGGGAAATATTTTTTGTTTCTGTAACACAGAGTGATGATAACGTCATGAAGCAAAGAACAAGATTGCCCTGGTCTAGCAACCTGTGTTCAGTAAGCAAATGATATGACCGGACCGTGGTCATTCCTAACAGTGTCACCATAATCGGAATCTGGACGACATAGTATCTGATGGTCAGTCTGATATCACAGAATAGTCTCCAAATTACCAACGATAGGTTTGGACTGATTGGAAACTGATGGGACGAAGGATAATGGCCACCAGTCAGTCCTCCTATTTGGCAGATGTGACAGGGCCGCTAGATTTATTTTGGGTTGTATCACGACTGTTATTGCCTCCTCAGTAAAACAGAGGTAAATATGATTTAAGGAGATATGCAGGATCCTGTGTCTTTATTAAGTAATATCGGGAAGTCAGAGAACATCGTACATATTCGGCTGGTCAATTGATGGTAAAGAATTTGAAATAATTTCAAGTACCATGATGAGCCGCCTATCGGAAAAGCAGAATAGAGTAGTCCAGTTAGCCTAGCCCCAAGTGGCACCGTCAAAGGCAATGGACATATGGAAAATATGTCAGAAGCAATGAAAACCAATTGGCTGTAGAGAAGCTTTCATGTAGAAGCCAGCGGGTAAGTGGTCTAAGAGATGTGAAAATTTAGCTAGTCAATAGACACTCGATACACTTGAGTCTTTATAAAATGGACGTAAAGAAAACCAGTCAAGAAATCGAGACACTTCAAGTAGGCAACAACTTGTTTGATTTTTTCCAGTCAATGGTCAGATGAGACTCTTGAAGATAACATGAGACGAAATGGATGAAATTTTAAAAGATAATTGCTTTGTATAACTTTGACTTAGAGTTGATATGAAAAAGAGATGTAGGAGATAAAATTATTTACCATATTGATTCAGGAATATTAATGACATGTGTGTAAATGGTTTCAAAAAAAGGTTTAGAGGTCGTGGGCCTGGACTACTAATAAGACTATAAAATTTAGTTCCAGGTAAAATAATTCAAACATGTAGAGTGAAGAATGTCGGATTTTTAGTACTGATTATATGGCATCAGATGTAAAAATCTGAGTAAACATACTCACTGAACACCATCTTATAATCTAAGAGCTATTTAACTGTGTCCTCGATACACTATGAAGTGAGTTACTAGATAATTTGTGATATGATTAATTTTTTCTTGAAACATAAGTAATAGCAAGTAATCCATACTTTATAATAGTAATAGTATAATAAATGATAGTACAGACTTGCTCATGTTGAAAATAGCATAAGAAATGATGACCTCAGTCAAAACTCATTGAAGCAGTGGACAATGCTATGTAATCTAGGCTATTCCGCTGAGGTTGTGCTTTGGCCAAAAAAGGCATATTCCATGCTATTTTAACGAATTTCAATAGGCAAGTATTGAGTTGTCATCTGATTAAAATTGCTCTGTTTGACCCCACTCGAACACAAAAATTCTTCATGGCAGCGTTTCTGGGCTTAGTTGTGCGCTCACATAACATCATTGATACAAGATTTCTCAGTAAAAGCTTATCAGGATTTTGGCCGCAAAAAACCCCACCATTTATATCAAGTATACTTCCTGATATTACTTTAACACTACAAGTGCTTGCTACTCCAAAATAGTTTATTACAAGAATCTCCTTTATCACTTAACAACATCGTTACTGCTGACACGAGTTGTGGTTGTTGTTGAATTCAAAATAAGCCAGAAGCGTGCGGAGTACGGAAAGTGAAAAAAACATGACCATTTAGTACCAGCATGACAAGCACCATAGCGGGAAAATTTAAAACGAGTGCCGACACTTCTCCCATCAAAGGTGATGTACTGAAATTTAATACTGGGTCTTAATGTTGTTAAGGGAGTGATGTGAATGACAACGGTGAAATTTCTTAATTTTCTCGCTTAACCTTCTATGTTACATCGTAAGGTGCCTTTGAGCAATTTGTTGATAAAGGCACCTAAAAATATGTTTTAATAATAATAATAAATAATAATATAATAATACATGCATTAGGCTCTTGCCTGTGAGTTCCGTTTTTGTGTGAAATGCATCTTCCGTCACGAACGGACTGTATCCATGCACTACAGCTGGAAACAATTTTAATTTAAAATTTAGGGGCAAACACTTCATATCAAATATACTATAACCATGAGAAAAGTGTAAAATAATGCATCTGTCCTTTACAGATTTGTCAGATTGTGATCCTTATTCGATGTTCAGGAATGTTTTTCCTATTGATTTCTGTCCCCTAAGAGTCGGCAAGCAAGGTTATTTTGCATTTTGCGTAATAATGCTTTTAGGGAAAGGTGTTAGATTTCGACACACTAATGCACACCATTATCTTATGGAGTAATTGCTTTCGACTGGAAGATATTTCAGAATTTGAAGTCAAGAACATGGCGTCTATTAAACATTTTCAACATTAGATCAATGAAAATCCGTTAGGCCTTTGTTGAGCGCAAATATGATGTAGAAGTCAGCACGAAGAATAGGCTAAAAGTAATCATCTTTATCATAAAGTGATGACGCTAAATTAGTTCATGTAATTTGACTCTTAGGCTTTATGAGACCAAGAAAACTCTGCAACAATACTAGATTATGCCCGGGCTTCCTCCGGTAAACGAAGACCAAAAGTCTTAGATTTTTTCAGAATACGCTGAGCCATTATTTGACCAGCAATTTGAGCGAATGACGAGTTAGTGAATTGGAATCCTGTTTCACTCCGCGTGGTTCACGGGCGCTTTGTCAACACGGTTCCATGGCAAATGAAATCTTCTCTGCTTCATGAATCACAAGTTATTGACCTCAAAATTGTCCTTTCTGACGATGCCAGGAAAGCGGTGGATAAAGGATGTATGTGTGGACAGAGAAAATGATATGGGTATTTCCACAAAGTCTTGAGGAACGAATTGCTCGTTCTGACAATTGGAATGGCTCGCCATCAAATGCTGATCATTTTAATGCAGTGTTTCTGGCGTAAATGTTAAATTGAGTAGATAACAGATAGCAAGACTAATGTTCTTCCCTCGGCGGCGTCTAATACGTGTTCCTGTAACAGTAACCCTCAGACAAAAAAACACCAGTCCACTGTCTTCACCGGAGTGCGCAACCTCGATTGAAGGATTTCAGAGTGCCTATTTATTCATACAAATCATTTGAAGTACGATACTGGAACCGAGGTTTAATCTCGGATGCTAACTTAAAGGTGAAGAACACCTGTACTTCAGCCAATAGGGGAAAATGTCTGAGGGGTTCGTGTGCAGGGTATTAACCCTGATTTCCTCAGGATGTAAGTTCATATACAAGTATAACGTCATTTGATCTAAAACACCCTCCCGAGGATACCTATTGTGGTAGTGCATGTCAGGTATGCACTGTCTCCAAAGCATCGTACGTACGCAGAGACGATAACGTTATACTCTCTGTTTCTTTCGTATGAGTTTTGAATAGCTTCCACACAGCGGAGGCCTCGTCTAGCCTCAAGAGATAATCCAACACGGATGCTCATTATAACCTAATTGTGAATCAAACAAAAACCTGATCAGATGGCAGCTATTCCTCTTGGTAAATTAAAAGTTCACGAATCGTCTCCGGATTCCAGTAAATTAAAAATAGAATATTTAACCAATTTCACTCCATCCTGAGGGAGATGGTATCGGTATCGTGGAAATTTTCATTAGAAAAGAACCTGTTGTCGATTTGTGTGTGTTCTTATATTTCCCCTAATCTCACAGACCCAGTTCGTGTATGATTTTTTACATAATTTTTCAGTTCATTCCATTAGCCATGGTTGAGTCTTTTGATGACGTAAACCAGACAGGAAACGTGATAGACTCCTTTCACCAGCAAACTTAATATCACCAAAAAAACGGCAAGCGCGGGGACGGATAAGGTCGGGGTTTATTTCTCAGAGTTTATTTCTAGGGACAGCTCAGGTTTAAGCTGAGCAGTATCGGGTCAAAAGCCTCTTCATTCCCTTTTCTGCTTTTCTAGATTATCAATAGGTTAGTATATTGTCACTATGTCAACTGTTGGTGAAACTCCTTAGGTAATCATCCACCATGAACATTTTCATGTGACGGAACTTTTGGTTCAGCGACCGATCTGGCATGTCTGAGCACATTTCTGTATCTCTGTATACCAACGCAAAGGTTGGACGACCAAACACCATTCTTAGAAATGTGCCTTTACTGTGTAAGAATGTTTGTTGATGATTGTATGATCATGTCACTTTGTTTAATTGTTCCAGAGATTGAAAATCGTGAAGATTACATTAAAAAGGTTGCGAATTAGGTTTGTTAATGCACCTAATTTTGATCAAGTACAGTTAAGCAAAAAAGGCAAGGATATTTCTAAGCTACCTCCAACAAGTTATTATGTCCATTTCCAAATTATCTAAAGCTGGTAATTAGCCTGTGGGAAACTTTGCAAAGTCATCGGCAGTTAAGGACCTTCGGAAAAAAAGTTTAAGGCCAATGCATTGGAACAATCAATACAAGATAGACTTTTGTGTTCCTTTCGGTTGCGAGTTGACCCAACAGAGATATTGCTGTCATTGGCTGGGTGACGTGTATTAATATTCTTCTCGCCAGCCAATGATCCATCATTATATTTGTCATGTGAACAAACTTGGCATCAGCTGCCGAAATAAAGTGATCATGACTGTGCAAATTATAATCTCAACGTCGAGAAGACACTTCTTAACTAAGTTCAAACACATTTCTTAACTTTTTGCATTAATCTATAAACTAAGCTAAGTTTAGTCAAGCTCGAAGACAAGGCAAAGTGTTATTAAAAACAACTATAATCTATTGTTGGCATAGGCCTTTTATCGAGGTGGCAACCTCACAAAAATTCTCAAAGTATTTAACATGGCTATGAAACGCGAAGAAAATATCCATCCGAACATTAAGCCTTGTTGGTTCAACAGTTAGAATGCTGGACTTTTGATCTGGTTGACACAGATTCGACTTCCCTTGAAACCACTACCAATCCACCTTTGGAAGGCATATTACCGATCAATCATTGTTATATCTAATCATTGACACGTTTTCCTTTCCATCTGGTGGTCTAGACAGATACTTAAGAACAGCCTATTATTCTGAGAATCTGTGGCGAAATATGCTGCAGATAAAGTTTTAACTATTAGGTAGCTTGTTGGTGTAAAAAGTCGAAGTAGTGCAAAAAGTCTTTCTGCAACATCAACAAATACCTTTTAGCAGAATCAAAATGCATCAAACCGTTCATAAATCAATGTTTTTTTGCCAAATAAAGTCGCGGACGCGTTTTAGCACATCTGATGGCTACTACCAAAGCAGAATAACTCCACCAAATGCTGTTGGCACGAGCTACATTGGGAGTGAGTGCCATCTCGACATGGTCAATCAATCACGGCTTTATTCAATCAGGTTATTGTAGGCAATATGGTGGTCAATCCATACGAGGCAGGGTGGCACATTTGCTAAATGGCATTTGGGGAGTGATTTATGTCCGTGGGTCGATCCATCATCATTTTTTTTCAATTTATGATGCTCTGTACAACATCAAGTCTCTCTTTTCTTAATTTAATTTAGTTAACGTACATAAAGTACAAATCCATTAACGTCACATTTTATTGACTGATATACCAAAAAATATAGGTCCAAAGTCGTTTTCCCTACTCGCTTCTATACAACGTTATGATACTAATGTGGGTATATTTGTTTTCACTTACACAGAAAACAAATTATAAGGGAATAATTGCCTCATCAAAAATTAAATTGGCATGTAATCTCTTACTCATTTTTTTCTAATGCCATGAGTAATTGGCTTCAAAAAGATGCCAGAAATCAAAGTGCTATCACTGAACTCTGCCGCCAATATCATAAAATGTCAAGCGGAGTTCGACCTATCCTATTACTAATCAAAGTAAAGTGACCTCAAATCTCAGTCATGTTTATTTGATACATTATGTTTTTTTTCAAAAAGACATAATGATTAACTTCAGTAAGATATCTGAAAGCCATTGAGTCAGATATGCCGTATTGGAATCGTAAATCCTTCACGAATCCTCCTTTACGCTTCGATGACATGATGGAAGCTGCCCAAGTTCCTTGCAGACAACCCATGGCAACTAAATGAATTATGTCAGCAAATACTCCATCCGGGTGTGATAAAAAAAGTCCAACCCTCACCCAGATCCTTAATCTAATACAGACCAATGTAGGTTTGCCTCCGTATGCATCAGGCGTTTGCCTTCATGTGGTTTCGTGTGTTTTCCCGACCTGTACTATAAACCTCCGACAGGATATGAGGTCTCTAACAACTATTTGCCAATGCTTCTCACCGAATGTTAATCACACGAATGCCTTTCTTATTGTGAATGCGCTGTGGTAGGCAGCGTATACTGATCTCTTCATTAACCCCTTGTTGGGCGGGAGATTCCATCGAATATGGCTGAAAATCCCGAAAAGTGTGATCAATGATATAGTACTATAAAGGTAATAAGGTGAAAATTGGTCTGACTTCCAATTATCATTTCCTTCACCATTTCAAGTAATGTTCGGAGATGTGGTATTACAAGTCTGTTTAAGATCAGATCTGTGGCCATAGCCTGAGGGCTAGCGAAAGTCGATCAATTTTATATATATATATATATGGGTGTAAATTGTACTTTAGAAATAACACGATTTCATCATTTTGCAACTATTTTGTCCTGTTCACCGCATATTTCCCTAAAGCCTACCATAATATGATGAACAAATCAAACCTTTCGTAATCTCAAACTTTATAGTCAACACATTACAAAATATGATCCCATAGTATCTTAGTTTGTAGCTCTACTTTTTCACGAGTTTCTGAATGTGACAAAGGCTCTGATTTCCCGCTCTCATACTGTCACATGTTGACACTGTGTTCCTTTATAACCTTAAGCTTGGCCAAATATGTCCCTGAAGATATGCCAAATTCATATAATACACCAACAAAGGTAGTATATTGTGTGAAATTGATCTTTCATGTTCAAAGTTGTGTGACCCCGTGACATTTCCCGACACATCTTTTGTTTCTTTTCTCGTGAATAGTTTAAAATCCATGTGGCAGTCCAGGAACTGGCAAGAGGGTGTTGCATTTTCCCCGACTTGCTTGGTAGTAAATGGTCACTGCCAAGCGTCAGTTTTTTGCGATGGACATCGATCTACTTTTCGAAACGTTCACATGACCACAGTTTTCTCTTTGGTCCTGTTCCTGAGGCTGTGGTTATTGTCGCAAAGGGCAAATATGACTGATTTATTTATGTCATTTGCTTGATAGCACAGATAATACCCTAATTGACAACGTTTTATTGACACATGTCCCCTGAAGGTCATTTTAGCTATATTTTCTTTGGGCTGTGAGTGCTCGCTCCCCGGATAAACACCTTTAGCATTTGATACCTTCATCGAAAATAAATAAATATTTATTGAGAGAATGTAATTCTTAGAGAAAAACAAAACCTTTCCATCTCCTGTACGCTAATGTATCCCAAGGGCAAATGTTATATTTTTCTTCCATTTAGCCTTGCCATTGTTACCAAATGCCAGCTGACGATTTCCCCTTCCCTTGAGAAAGCATTTTTCATTTTTGGTTTCGTTTATTGGGAAGATTCTTTTGCCATGCTATTCCAGGTATCAGATGTACAACCTCAGGTGCTGATCAGAATTCCAAATGGGCTCCTCATGTGACCCTCATATCTTGTTTCACTGCACACTAAATAATTTACCACGTCGCCATAAGATATAAGTTGATTGTACTCTTTACTGGTAAGACAACTCTTCACTTTTCTCAGTTGCTGTCAGATTCCCCAGACTGTTCATCATCAATAATTCATATTTGCTTATACTTTTGGAATGTGTTGAACTTGGACTATGGGTGACAAAATGAAAAACTGTTTTTGATGGCTTTGCAGAGACAGTGATCCCAACTGTGTTAACAGAATAATGTTAAAATTGAGCCTTAAATTAGCATGAGGCTAATAATTCGGATATGCTATTTCTGATCAAAATCAGGACCTATCACATATCGGATTCCACATCCTTCAGCTATTTGGCTACCGGTTCAATGCCAGCAAAGAATTGCTAAATAAAGCATTCAAATTAATTACTTTTAATGACAAATTCCAATATGCAGACTGATGATGGGAATTTCCTCTAAATTGTATGCCATGTTCTGGTTTATCAACATGTCAGCTATTGCGTCTCCCGGATTCGCAGCGGATCTCCGGGATGAAGAGCGTCCAATTATAAAGCAGTACCAGCAGGTGACCCGAGTGTTTGGAGTTTTACCAGCTGGAGGTACAGAAAAAAAACAATAGGTCATTTTTTCCATACCTGGAATGTTCAAGATAAATTTTTCTCGTTGCTTTCATGGATAAAGTATTTAAGTTGTGGTCATGATATTATCACCACTATCAAACAACATCACCACGAAATTCTGATTTATACATTTTGATATATGACATGGTAGAGTATGGTGCAGTTTTTATTGCCCACCTGATAGTTGCTTGATGTTGTTTTTTTTTGAATGGTTGTCAGATTTTAGCAAATCCTCTCAACTTTCGTTTGGAAAAAAATATTTTTGTTAAGATTTTCACTCGATGCCCACTGAAAAGCTTACACGCTGGAAACACGCTGTCATTTTGCTTGACATTGTCATATCCTTTGCATTATCTCGAATAACCATAACGAGGGGATTTATACCCCGATATTTTTTTATTGCTTCCATCGCTTAGGATGACAAAAAGTGATCATAAATGGTTTCAGAAGAGGATATCGAAGGATCGTTGGTAAATGCTTCCAGTTATAAAAATACTGCGCTCTCTCTTTACCTCATGGACTAACTTTTTTTTCATGCTTACACATTAAACCTCTGTAAAACTCTAGGAGTTTGGTTCAAAGAGCACGAAAAAAATATACTGTTTAACGTATCGGAAAACAATGATATGAATTGCAATTACAGCATTTGAGGACCATATAGGGTAATCAGGGAGTTGACAGAGGCCCAACAATTGAAGATGGTGGTCTTCTGCATTACTTTTAGGTCATCCGATGTTATCTGCATTAACTGCTACTTGGGGGATTCTCAAGTTCCCGTAAATAATGCTTTTTGTTTTACTGTCTTAATGGAGAGCATGTAAGGACACTGTAATGACTGGTGTAGAGATGGCATCTTGACGGTTTCATGTGACTATTCGCAAAATGAGGCACAATTATCGCGATTCACCATTTTTGCACAAAGAATTTCGGTCTTTAATACCATGCTAATAGCTTTTAGGTCGGCAAAATATTTCATACTAAAGTTGCAAAAAGGGCACTGGTTGTATGGTTGAGGTGTGATGACTTCGGAAATTCAGGGAGGCATTTATCATATTATTGTAAATGACCTATGTAAACACAGGAAATCCATCAGTCAATAGATTAATTTCCATGGAAAATCAATCGAAGAAAAAAAAGTTTTCTTAATTGTTCTCATGTACATACTGCTTTATTTGACTTAAGATTGTTTAAACATGAAAACATGTTATAGAAAAACATACTTAATAAGGTATAATAAATCATAATTTGACAATCAGTAAAGAATGGAGACGTGATAATTATAGTTGATATGTAGGCCTACAGCTACTGATGTCCATGCTTGACATGCAATAAATTATAACCACAGATAATATTAAAGACAGTTTTTACTGAAAAAGCTATTCGCATAATCCTGCAGTTCGCCTATACTTATGTTTTCTTCAGGAGGTTACCCTATCCCAACTTTAAAGATACTGTCAGTGGACGTGCACTTTTGGTGAATACGAAAATAAAGCTTACTGTGCATGGGTTAGCTTACCCAGATGAAGACTGTATCAGTCTTTTGAATGACTATCTGCTTCAAACGAGAATAAAAACCGCCAATTTGATGCACAGGATTTAATTTCCAAGATTGGGACTTTATCTCGTGTGATTGAAGATAAAAATTGTGATGTTCGATTGATCCAGTCGGAATCAGTCAACGGAAATTAAGAAATCTATCCAGAATTTAAGATAAATCGCCTGAAACTGTGATGTATATTCAAATTTACTCAGGTCTTGAAAATGTAGATAAAGGCAGAAAGAGAAATTTAGTAGCGTCTTTTAATGATGGTGACAATGAAGAAGCTTCAGACTGAAATATTCCTCTTTCTAATGATAACTTATAGAAGTCAGTAAAAGGAGAAACAAGTGAGAATAGACTTAATATATTGCTCTAGTGTCATCTTGTTTGACTTCAAATGAAAATTCTCATTTTTCTGTTTTGGTTAATTAGTCCAGAATGTCTTGCAATACGTCATATACAGTAAACAAAGGCATGTACCAAGTCACGTTATTGCAGTGTAAGTTGAAGGTAACCAACAATCTTTAACTATATTACTTAAAAAAAAGTATATCGAGTTAGATTAAAATATATACAACACGAACATTGTAAGATAGACCTTTAAAGGCGAAGACGTGTTGTAAAAATGTCTTATATCATAAAATCACCCACTTATTTCAACATACTTTAAAGTCAATACCTTGCTTTATCAGCATCATCTTTGTTTAATTGAGTGATTTTAAAGAAGTCAAATTCTAAAGTTATTTTTCGTTTTACAGCAAATATGTTTGTGTCTGCCCATATCAAGGTAACAGCTTCCTAAACGGTACTAGCCAAACTCTTAAGAAGAAAACTAAAACATATTCACAGACTTCTCTTACCTTTGCATTCTGTTCCAGTTAACACCTATCCAAGTTTACAAGTGTCTTTCCTTAACAAGAGCAAAACAGTTTATTTTCTATGGATTTATCCATCTCCTGTACCTATTGTATACATCCATCAGTCAGTGTCCAGTCCATGTCTGACAATGCAATGGACAATGTCATATAACACACGTTAAACGAATCGCTCACAATCTCGGAACGAAAGCAACCGATTCCGCGTACGAACGCTGTTATAATAGCATACTGAGGCTTTGCCGATCCTCGCTATAGGCTGTTGCTGCTATTGAGTCTTAGAAGATGTTCAGTTCCTGATTTCTGATCCAGTGACTTATGGGGAGTACCGCAGCTGATGAATCGCATGGCAGTTGCCTCCTGACAACTCAACAAATTATACATCATGGCACAACTTAAAAGGTGAGGTGTGTCTACTGATTTGAAGCCATCTTGATTGATCACATGATGCAAGTAAGCGAGATCTCAGCAAACAGAATAAGCATTTAAAGATCCAATGCATGGAAGGAAAGAAAAGAAATCTGAAATATGTTTTATTAGAGTTTATTTCTGTCCCTTATGACAAAAATTGAAGGATCATCAAAATTGATTGATCCAGAAATTCGATTATAAAGCGCAATGTGTGTACAATGCACTTTACGTGCTTGCGACTCTGTCGGAGTCTAATCACGCCTTTTAAGATTCAAGATGTCGCCCTGTGGCAAACGTTACACATTTTCAGAAGCAGTCCAATCATTTATTTCAGTTTTTTATGACCAATTGCCATAAAGGCATGGTGTCGCATCTGCTAGCACGATCAAACCAATTATTTTGTTTGACTCAATATTTTTTCAAGGTTAGCGGTTTCATCTACACCCAATCTCCTTGCTAAATAACATGGTTACAGGTCAAAGCTGTGACCTGATACTGGAGCTTTTTCATAAAAGCTAAGAGTAAATTCAAAGTCATCTCGAAGATTCAACTTCTTTTTTCTGAATTCAGTAACCAAGAGTTTGCTTTTTCTACCATTAAGTAACATGGTCAGCAGACACATCAGAAAAAAACATAACAAAACAAAACAAAACCTTTTTAGAGAGTACCGGATTTTTGATAGAATGCCTCCAATCCCTATCGTCTTGGATAAGCGGTGACAGAACACAACAGAAAAAAATGTAGAACATATGTGAACCCACATTATTGGAGACCCAGCAGACCATATTTGACACATGAGATTATCACTCAGGGTTGGACGGGTGTGACAGCGACCGCATATCAAAATGGGTTCTCACCTGGTGTGGTGGACCTTACTTGATTGTCGAAAGGGGAAACAGCTTACTGGCAAATCCTTTAATGGGTCTTCCATTTCCCGGTAAGGAAGGTTGATAAATCGTTATTGCTTGTGACATTTCTTTCTGGACATCGCCCATCATTCGACATCGACATTTTTTGCACTGTCAACAAACTGACACAGCCTAAACAGCGAAGTGTATATGGCAACAACTAACAGGCCTACCCCACTTAGACCTAGCCTTCAAGGTCGATTACAACTGTTTGAATGTAAATATTCAGTGCCTCAAGAATATTTGATAAAACAATTAAAAGGATGTAGTGGGTTTAGGAGTTTTACTGTATATCAAAACTTTGTAAAAAAAACCTTGGCTAAAATGTTATGGCCATTAACTATGTAATGCCACACATTAACCATTACATGTAATGCAATACATAAGAATTGCTTTATTCTACCCAAAAGGGCAATAAAAGTTGGCGAAGATGTCGCCATGAGGTGATTTGAAATTCATGAAAACCGAATTCACCCCACAAGTGTTGTGATAAATACTGAATGGGATTCTTAGGAAGGATAGAATAAAGGTTGTCATTTATTCAGCAGTAGATAAGTTCTAGTGTGGTTTTTGAGGTATCATGTGTGTAGGCGTTGAACGAATGACGAGTTCATGGGTTTCGGTGGTGTCACCTTTGCTAAACTGTTTACGTATCACTGGCGATGACAAAACATATTGTTTGCCTTATTCTTTACCGACAGACTGTAGACCTGACAGATACCTTCTTATCAAGTAAGTAAAATTCTGTCACGGCAGCCAGGGTTCTGATCATAGTAGCCAAACCTTATCTCAGCTCTGGCCTAAGTGTAGACTTGACAGGTAACTTCACCCCATCCAAGATCTTGTCACACAGTATTGTTCTTGTCATTATCTTGATGACAGTTAGATTACAATATACACTATGAGCCTTTACAATGGGTGATATGAATAAAGACTAGCAAATGCTTTTATCTAAATCTCCATGTACATTTACACTAGGCCTTCCTGTACAAAACCGTAGTAAAAGCATTTGCTAGTCTTTATTCGTATCACCCAATATTACGGCTGGCAATCAAAATGGTTAGGTCGTTCGTATGGTTGTTGTTAACATTTTGGACTAGATAGGAAAACATTTTTTGTGATTCGCAATTTTTGAATGTTGTATTCAATTGGATCAGATCCATGTAGTGACGTAAATGACAGATTTTTGTCTCTTGATTAGGATTATCGATGCCCCCCCCCGTCGAAAAATGAAACAAAAAGTGATATTTTGAAATGACATGTTGCTATGATATAGTCGATCAGGTACTGTATGGTCTTCATTAACGAACAAAGTTGGCCCAGGTTGATTCAACAAAGCCTAATCCGAAAGTGTCACTGTCAGGCATGTCATCGTCCTTATCTAGAACATATGATATTTTGGACAAGGGTACCACTGATCTAGGTAAAGATTTCCTGATTGTCGCGGTAACTGCGTGGCATCATCGCCTCCATTACCACACTGTGATGATCCAAGGGGGACAAAATTTATGGTCAAACAACCTGCCACGCATATCGTTAATAAAATCGCCTCTGAAACAGCTTGATTTAGATGACACCGAGACATTGGAATACACAAAAGTGTCATATTACAATATTGAAGCATCGATAATAGCGCTGGGCTGGCTCAAAGTAGCCATAATAATGTCACCGCGAAATGTGTTCTGAATGTGTACATCCCGCTTTATCACTGCCCATCATTTTGTCTCGATAATAATCTACGAGATCGGTACCGTATAAGTACACACTGTTGGTATTAGCTATGACATTTGAGGAATTGTTATGTTAATTTGGGGCCTACAGACTTATCATCGACTGAGAAGATATACTGCTTATTTAGTAGCCAGGGCTCAGTATTCATTGTATATAACTCCTAGACTTTAATGAACTAGAAATTGATATTTTCAAGGAATGAGCATGACCAGATGTTTAACCTAATGATCGAATGCTATGTCTCAGAAGGGGTTGGGCCTGTGCCTACAAGAACAGCAAGGCATATTTGGAACATCATCAAAGTGTACAGCTGTAGTTGCTCTGTAATTGTACTACACACAGTATGACACTTTGAAAGAACTTAATGCTGTTCTACACAGCTTTTAAATCACCTGTGACACTTTATGCAAGGCAGGTCCAAATTGGGCGCCACGACTCACAGTAACCAAGCCAGATAAATAAGGACTTGTATTCGGCTGGAATACAAAATTGATATTTAACGATAAACACCGTGATCCGATGTGTGGTTCGGCAATAGGTCATCCGTCTGAGGAAAGGTGCATCAGAATAGCTATGTAGAAATAAAGAAGCGGAATCACAAGACATTAATAACCATTTTTGATTTTATATTCATTCAGGGAGTCCCAAAAAGGCGGTAATGCATGTACAACAGGTTAATTTAGAAATACAGGGCTTGCGCGGCGAGAGGGGCTGCTATGCACCTTCAGTACTTTCCCTACATTCCAGCAGCCATCCATTGCCTTCCCTCTCTTGTCAAGAAAGATTTTTTTTCACCTTTCATTTCACCATTTGCGCACACTGAGCGACTCAGTTTTTACAGCACTGAAAGAAAATTCAGAAAGTGCATTTTTCATACTGCAGGAAGGCACTACGCCATCTTATTGGTATGATATTGGAATTCTTATTGCAATATCATTTGCTTTTTAATCGCAGCAACAAAGTGAATGTCGATGGACCATCATATAAATGATATGCGATATTGATCAATGTTAAATGTGAAAAGTTTTAGATTTCTACTTTCCATAATATCTTGGTCGCGGGTCCAAGTCTGTCAAAAGCTGATGTCACTCTACCAGCCTAATTCGTGGATTTCGAGCATTTGAGCCTGACAAATGTCAATTCACGACGACCCTAGCCTTGCTTCTGGTCCATCTGCCCCGATGACTGTACAGTAAATGTATAATTCAAGTCAACCCACATTGAAATTAGCAAAAGAAAGTGCCAAGATTATCTCTCAGCCCATTCCCATCTTGACATGTACCAGTATATATTGAGATTATTCACAAAAACGATGCAAATTGGATCTTTATTTGAGGTTGAAGGTAATATCCCTTTTACCTTAGCCCGATCAATATTCCAATAGTGTGTCAGATATAATTTTCGAAGCTGCCGCCATAATTCCATTACTTCGATTGATTTCTGCAGAGTGAATGAACGAGATGGGTTTCTAGGCAGCCTGTTTGGGTTTAGACTTAACTGCACCATGATACAGTCAATAGAAGTACGGTGACAATAGTATGCTGAGGTGACTCCATAGAGGAGGATTATGAATAAGAGAGAACGTCTGGTTTAGTATGGCACATCTTTCAAAGTAAAGACACATAAAACTAATCGTGTCGGTATGTTTTTGCTGAATGTGTGACTTCCAGGTAAAATTACTTTATTCCAATCTACAGTTAATGGATTTGTTTGTCATAATGGAGTAATATGAGGATGCAATGTACAGCGACAGTATTGGCCATTTTGCAGAAATTCAAACGGCACAAACATACTTTAGGTGACACGTTACCACAAAAAGGTCATGTGATACGCCAAAATGGTACAATGTGTCATTCAAGGTCGATTCCAAGTGACTGTGCAAGTGGGAAAAAAACAACGATCTATTTTGAGATATTCCTTAAACCACCCGCCGCAGGGCAAGAATCCAAGAGGCTCTGATATTTGACCTTCCTCATTGACATTTTAGAGCATCTATAGTTGAGTCCATTTCAAATTTTCAACGATCGACTGTATGCTTTCATGAAACGTACGTCTCCTTGTGAGTATTTGGCATGAAATGTTATATCAATCAGTTAATGGGAAGAAGTACGGACGCGAAGGTCCCATACAGGAAAGAAAATACATCTTCAGTCCTTCTATAGAAGAACATAATGCTATGTCCTGAGTAGTAATTACCCCGCAAAAGCCACCTCAGTACTATTAAATCCGGTCTGTGATAAGATCGTATTGGATAGGGAGCATGTTTTTGCATCGTAATCCGTCTTTCATGTCGTCATAAAACTTATGTGCTGGATTAATGCACCGAACAATGAGAAGTAAAAACAACCAAAAAAATCAGAGAAAAGTCAAAGGTTGTCTTTTGCATGACTTCTGACCTTATAAAGAATACATAGTTCAATGTTGGATTTATTTAGAAAAAAAACTCCCAACACCGCTAACGTCGGAAAGTACTAAGTACCTCTATGCGGATGTGCCATCGCAAAAGCTTCTTGTCAGAATCTAAAAAACTGAGAGTTGTAAGGTACGTGAGTATGGCATTGTATCATGCTGAGAAACATCTGAAAGACTGTTCAAATGCAAGATTTTATCTCATCTCCGCATCACATTTTGCTGTGCCTACAAAAATGCCACATTGAAATCGACTTATCTTTAATAGTTAACATGAAAACATACTTCAGCCACACTCTGTCTATCCATTAATTTGATTAATATCGGCGGGAAGTGGCCAGAGTATTTGATGTACTATTTTAAAATTGTGCAATGAATGATGAAGTGTCGACCACATTGCATGAGAAACGATCAGTCAATGTCATGTTGTGTTTTGCTTTTGTTGAATAAAATATATCATTATTGATAGTTTTTGGACCATCTGTACATTAGAATTCATTGCCCTAACTATTCCCGCGGTTGCCAACAATCGATAATGTTAGAATTCGCTGAAGTCAAAATATAGGTAATGCAAATTCTCTTAGTTTATTACTATGTTCGTATTCACCAGAAAATCTAATCTATAGACTTTAGAACTACGTAATACAGTACAGGTAATCCAATAGTGCTATGCCAAGTATTTTTGAAATGAGCTTCATAGATGGGATTCCTTTGAAGGTACCAGTCCGCTGTCTTTGAAGCGCAGCAAAGAGACATAGCACTTGCGTTTTTGTTTAAGCAAAAAATATCTGGGTTAAAAAATCCACAAGGCTAGAAATTTACTTCTCTGCTTTGCCCTAAGGTACGAAAATTAAACACAGTTTGCACTTGACCTTTAGTAGCCTTGTTAGAAAGCTACAGTCAGGGAGATCGTTCAGTCTGCTTGTCACGCACGGTAAATCAAATTCGAGGAGTTGATTCATAAGGATTCACCTCGCCCGAGAAGGCTCCTATGAAGGGGGAATTACAAGAACGTACTCTCTCATCCCATTTGGAGACAGGATTAGGGTAACTACCCCACAAATACCATTATCATGTTTGCCGTTGAAGGTTGTATCCAATCTGATCCTATTTGCACAGAAATCATGGAGAAAGAGGATACTAAATTCGTTACTGAATTCTATAGGGAATGAGAATGGTAAACGAAATTATCATATTCCCCGTTTGTCGGGATTTGTTCCTGGATCAGTTAGGAAATAAGTGGTTTGTATTTTATCCCAGGGGAATTGGACAGGTGTTCTGGATTAAGCATGGGAGAGAAGGCGAGTGGAGTCACTTCCATTTGGGTTGTTCTTGAAACAATCCAATGTGATGCTTGTACATGTATATGTGGTTCACAAACAGTGGTCGACTAAGGAAAGATCGGCGCAATGCTTAAGCATT